>NC_051178.1:197654809-197754808 GCF_013339695.2 Rhipicephalus sanguineus
GGTGTCATCTTTGCGCGGGATTCACGATACGCTGTGTCCAGGTATATGTTAACAACTTCAGCTACCACAACGGTTAAATGATGATCGTGGGCGTTAGTCATCGCGATGGAGATGTGCCACTAGGCGTCAACGTGGGTGCATCCACGTCAAACGGGGCTATAGTTGCAAAACACCAACAGACATTGTACAAGCTCTCATAGTTCAATGCACAATAAACAACCAACTACTTCTGTGGAGACACGTTTCACTTTCGTGCTATACGGAATCCTATGGGAGAAAAAGAGAGAACAACTTTATTGAAAGAAAATGAACCCCGATTCCTATGACAGAGGGATCAGACATGTTTCTGTCATTTGAAGATAAGGTGCTCTAGTCCTGAAGTCTGAAAAATTAATCCCCCTGCAGAGTTGGAGACGAAGGTATTGCCACGCCCACTTCTTGCTTTATTTTGATGTTTTTCGGGTTTGACCAGCAAGGACGGTTATCAACGCTCGAGGCTGTCCGCGAAGCAGTGTTCGAGAAGCTTCTCGATTGTAGTAGATCGTTTTGTTAAGATTTCGCGCCGCACGTGAATGTTCCAGCTTTGTCGAGAGATAACGCCGCCACCAGCGATATCGCTGGAAAGTTCGATAGCGCCTGTATAAAAGCCGACGCGCTTGGCAGCTTGTCAGCTGATCGACGGTCGACGCTCTGTTCGCCGCTATCAATGTATTGCTTTTCAGTTTCCCGGCCACAAGTTCGGCCAAATAAAGAGTTTCATCTCTGGCGTGCTGACTGTTGCCTTCGTCAACGTCACGACCACGTGACAGTATTGTAGTTGTGGCTATGCTAGAAACTAGCTCAATAGTTAGCACTTTTTAGATATGTAGCTTCAACGCTCATTATACCTTTTGTTTATCAAAGAGTCCATATCAGTGCAAAAAATGAATAATTTGTTGAAGAGAACAGAAAATTACGGCTCCGGTTGCGTTCTGGTTGCGCCACTGTCATTTAACGTTCATTTTCACGATAGAACTAAGATATCTTTTGTGTACGATCTAATCTACCGGAAAATAGGAGAAAGCCCTTTTATTATTGAAGTTAACCAATCGGGATACATGTAAATGGATGAAAGAACTTTATTGTTTGTCCGGCAGATTAACGGCCCGGGCTCAGGTCTCCCATGTCGGGACGTGAAGGCCTTGCCTCTCCGCCGCTTCACGGGCCTGCTGGACTGCTCAGAGTTGGTCGGCGAGCTTGGAGCTGCGCAGAGCGGCTTCCCACCTCGCCGAGAGAGCATCGGGATTAATACGTTTGGCTTTAGCCTCGCATTCCCAGAGCATATGCTTAAGCGTAGCTGTGTCTGTCTGGCAGACCTTACATATGCTGGTGTTATAGATCTCGGAGTATATTCGGTGATATAACAGTGGATTAGGGTAAGTGTTCGTTTGCAGCTGTCTCCAGGTAACCGCTTGAGCTCTGCATAGATTGTCACGAGGCGGAGGGTAGCATCGCCGGGCCAAGTAGAAGGTCTTGGTCAGTTCGTTGTATCCCGTAAGTCGATCCCGGTCCGCGAACTCTTCGACAAGGCCAGCTCCTCCCGCACGGGTTGTTGCGTCGCGTGCGGCGGAGTGCACTGCCTCGTTAAGGTTGGGGAAGTGCGGGCAGACTTCGCCCATATGGGCGGGAAACCAGATCAAGGTAGCCTGAGAAACATGGCCGGCATTCGCGACTATACGAAGGGCTTCGATCGAAATCCTACCCTTAGCGAAATTCCGTACAGCTGTGCGCGAGTCACTGAGTACAGTCTGAGTGTCAGCGTCAGTTATGGCCAGAGCAATGGCCATTTCTTCAGCTACCTCCGGGTGTCGGGTCTTGACACTAGCTGCGTGCGTTGTTGTTTTCTCTGTGTTGATCACGACGATCGCGAACCCTCGTCCGTCCGGATAGCACGCGGCGTCAGTAAAACGCGCGTTCTTATCGGTACAGTATGCTTTCAATAGAAGTGTAGCTCTGGCTTTTCTGCGACCTGGGTTGTAAATCGGGTTCATGTTTCTTGGCACCGGGGTGACTTGTATCTTCTCTCTTATCCCCTTAGGTATGTCTGCCTTGTCACCGTGCTGTCCGTGATATGTGATGCCCAACTCTTGTAATATATGCCTTCCCGTGCTGGTGATGGTGAGCCTTTCGAGGTGTGAAATTCTTTGCGCTTCCGCTATCTCGTCCAAAGTGTTATGGATCCCCAGTTGAAGTAACCTCTCAGTGCTGGTGGATTCCGGAAGGCCGAGGGCGACTTTGTATGCCCTGAGGATGATAGTGTTAATCTTATTCTTTTCGCCTTTATACCAATTGTGCATAGACGCTACATATGCGATGTGACAAATGACAAAGGAGTGGATCAGCCTGATGAGGCTGTCCTCCTTCAGTCCACCTCTTCTATTTGTGATCCTGTTGAGAAGTCTGACGGCGTTGGTGGTCTTGTGAGTGAGTCTTTTTATAGTTTCACCATTCACCCCGTTGGATTCGATAATCATTCCAAGGACTCGGATGCGATTGACAATAGGGATGGTGCCCCCGTCTTTGGTCTGTAATTGGATCTCTTCGTTTTCTCTTGTTTTAACGAAACTCTTGGGGGGCCTGCCCTTGAGGGTAGGCCGGTACAGCAAGAGTTCTGACTTTTTGGGAGAACATCGAAGACCGGTGCCAGCCAGGCTCGACTACCTCAATGGCATCCTGCAGGGCCGTCTCAATCTGTCCGTCGCTACCGTTAAAGAACCAGATCGTGATGTCATCCGCATATATTGTGTGATTGACATTGCTCACTGTTTGAAGCCTTTTGGCAAGGCCAATCATGATCAACTTGAAGAGCATTGGAGAGATTACCGAGCCCTGCGGGGTTCCTCTGCTGCCGAGCTCCTGTTCTTCGCTTGCGATATCGCCCGCTAGAAGGATGGCTTTCCTTCCAGTGAGGAAATCTCTAACATAGTTATAAATCCTCTCACCAAGGTCGAGCTCGGATATTTGTCTCAGAATTGCGGAATGGCTGACATTGTCAAAAGCACTCTCCAGGTCTAGGCCCAAGATCGCCTTAGTGTTGCGAGACCTGTTATCGAGAACCTGATGCTTGAGCTGGAGCATCGCATCCTGCGTCGACAGGTGTGCCCGGAAGCCTATGATGGTGTGCGGGTATGCTTCCGTAGACTCGAGGTAGTTGTTGACGCGGTTGAGGACGGCGTGCTCCATTACCTTCCCTACACACGAGGTTAGGGAGATAGGTCTAAGAGTGTCGAGACCGGGGGTTTTGCCAAGCTTGGGGATTAGGACTGTCTTGGCCGTCTTCCACTGCACTGGTATGTTTCCAGCCCTCCAACGTTCATTTATGTAATCCGTGAGCCTGACTAGCGAGTTCTCATCAAGGTTCCGAAGCGCTTTATTAGTAACACCATCCGGCCCAGGCGCCGAGCGTCCGTTGAGGTCGTGCAGTGCTGCTCGGATTTCTTCCTTGGAGAAGTCTTCGTCCAGTGGTGTGTTTGCTTCACCGCTGTAATCCGTGTGTGTGAGAGCTGGGCCCAATGGAAGATACTTATGAATTAGCACATCGACGACTGCTTGCTCTCCTAGTTCTCGCACGCTTGTATGGAGAAGCCTGGCGAGGCATTGTCTCTGATGGGTTTTGGTCTTTGTGCTGTCAAGGAGGTGTCGGAGAATCTGCCATGTCTTTCCGTTATGTAGCTGACCATCAATGGAATTACAAAGCTCATCCCATTGTTGTCTACACAGGATACGACAGTGTTTCTGAATGGCCTTGTTTAGCTCGGCAACCTTCTTTCTGAGTTTACGATTGAGGCGCTGGCCTTTCCAGCGATTCAGGATGGACATCTTAGCCTCGATTAGATGCGCCAGACGGCTGTCCATTCTGTCGGTTTGGACATCGGTCGTTATCGTCTTAGTTGCGCGTTTTACGTCCGCGTTGAGTGACTGCATCCACTCTTCGATGTCTGTGATGGGGTTATCACTCGACTGCTGCGCCTCTCTTTTGGAACGAAACTCGTCCCAGTCCGTCCACCGGAACTCGCGCATGTTCCGACCTGCCTGGCCCGGGGTTGGTACATTTATCTCAACGATCATGTGGTCGCTGCCAAGGTCTGCCATGGTGTTTCTCCACGTGACGTCCCCCGCATGTATGACAAACGCGAGGTCGGGCATGGTATCTCGGCACGCTGACGTGCCCAGTCTCGTTGGGTTGGTTGGATCTGTGACTAAAGTGTAGCCTAATTCGGTCGTGTCTTGCCAGAGCTGCCTGCCTTTGATGGTATCATATGCGTAGCCCCACGCCTTGCAGGGAGCGTTGAAGCCACCTCCTACAATTAGTGGGCTGTCCCTCGCCACAGCGGCAGCCTTTTTAAGGAGTGTGAGAAAACGCTGCTTCAGGTTAAACGGACTACTGTACACATTTAGAATGAATATACTGCCTTTCATATTCCGTTCTGGGAGCAGCTCAATCAGTACGTGTTCGATCTTAAATCCCTTGATTTCGTGAGTGATTACGGTGTATCGCTTTTGGACAAGAGTGATCGTTCCCCTCCCTTCGGTGAGAGCCACATGCTCTTGGTATCCTGAGATTTTCGCTGTCGTATTGAGTGTCTCCTGCAGTAAGATGACTGCTGGCTTGCGCTCCATCATCCTAATACGCTGCTGCAGAACTGCCTTCTTGTTAGCGAAACCCCTGCAGTTCCACTGCCATATAACGAGATTGTTATTGAGAGGCGCCATGATGGTTGTTTAGAGAACCGGGGCCCTGCCCACCATGCATGGGTCGTAGGAATTCAGCTTCATTGTATTGTTGTTGTTGTACCATCTGCGGTTGTTGCTGCTGGCTGGTAGCTATGAGGCTGTTAACATTGCACTCGATGCTGGCAACCTTGCTCACAAGACTGGCCATGGCCATTTGAAGATTTTCGATGTTCTCTTGCATCATCACCATCATGTCTTTGATCTCAGATCTAACTTGGCCAGCAATGCTGCCCCCTTCTGAGAGTTGTAGAGCGCGCTTTTTAGCTGCGGGAGTGCCTGTTTCGTCCATCGGAGTAGTTGCAGACCCCTTAGCAGGCATGACGTCAGGGGCTGCCCGTGCCTTTTTAAGTTCGTGTACTTCACTGGTCAGTCTTTGAATTAGGTCACGCATAACTGCGTTTTCCTTCTTTAACATTTCAATATCCCTGTTGTCCACTGCTTTATCGTTATTACTGTTGCTAGTGCTGGTATTACTATGCTCTGGGTGCATACCCGATGCCCCTCGCGAGGTGGCCCCAGCCGCGTCTGCATAGCTCACCGATTTGGTAGAGCCGGATCGTTGACGGGATGCGGACCTGGAACTGGACCATGCCTTGCCCTGGGAACGGCTCCGGGATCGGCTCCGGGACGTGCTCCGGGAGCTCGATCTCGAACGGTGCTCCAAGGACGGGAAGCCTTCCACTGTCGGTAGACTCTGCTCAGCTTGCTTCTCCCATCTTCTTTTGCGAACCAGGTACGGAGTCTTGTATCGCGCCTTGCATGTCCTATCGGCAGTCAGGTGCGCTCCGCCGCACAAGTCGCACTTTGGGTTGCATTGATGTCCTTGATCCGGGTTGCGGAGTCCACAACCCCGGCAGACCCTGTTGTTTGGATTGGGGCACACGTCCATCCGGTGGCCTAGGTGGCCACACTTGTAGCACACGTCGATCTTTTTACGGTACAACGAGCATCTCTTCAGCGTAGCACCGTACCTGACAAGACTTGGCACTTTTAGTCCGTCAAACGCTACTATCACAGCGGTTGTCGTTCCAAAGGAGACCAGCTTAGGGCCATCCAGAGGGCCCGCGACATGGCCGTGGAGTTTAACCTCCAGGTCCCGTCGTGGGAGTGGCCCACCGGTGTCACCCCCTAAAGGGGGTCGAGCGCCGCCTCCGGATAATAATAAAGTTCTTTGCCTGCCTGCCTGCCTATGCGTTTGGCTGCTAACGCCGTTGGATTTCTCGAGTTGACAATCTTGCGATCCAGCTCTTGGGGTCCGTCTTCAATGGGAATGCCACGAATCACTCCCTTCGCAGTGTTGTCTGGGGCCGTCTCATACGCGTTGACATCGTACACCATTTCTCGGATCCGCAGTTGCAGCATGCGAACATAGCGGTCCGCGTTGGTGCGTCTTGGAGTACTTACAACCACGATATTCTGTCGTGGGTTCGGGCAGACTGTGTCTTCCATGCTCTCCTCTGTTGAGATCCCGGCAGCTGCGAAAATAGCGGTGGTGACCGTCGGGGCACCGATCTTGAGAATATCGAGGCCTCCCTGGGGCCTGATAACGATCTTGATTTCCTCTCGTGGAAGCGGTGGCATCCTGCTAGCTTTAATGACTCCAAGTTTGACTCGTGTCTTGCGAGTTAGCTCCATGTCCCTTCGGGCCAGCGCCTTCCAGCACCGACCCATCCAACAAAGCGTCGTCGCGCCGTGGAGCTCCCGCCCTACGGGCGCCGGCAGTTCTCCAGCCCGTTTCCTCGGTGATTTCTTCCGGCGCAATATCTTCGCCGGCAACCTGGTATTCCATCGTTGATTGGCGTTTGCTTAGCGTCGACGTAGCCGGGAAACCGAACGCCGCAGGCGCCGCGCGCCTGTGCTCCGGCGAGCAGCTGACGTGAACGCTGTACGCGTCGAGTAGGCTAAGCTGTTCGGCAGCGTGGTCGCAACACAAAAGTCCTCACAAAATGACCAGAGAAGATGGCCCACCTCCAAAGTTGGCGTCCCTGGAATTTCAAAGAACTGTTGATGTCAAAATTGCGTGGATCCTTGGTCGATTTCGCTGCGAAAGCATTGAAAACGCTGAAGCTGAAGCGCACACGTCTGTACACCTCGGCGATCGCAGCGCCACCGTCCATACATGTGAAGTCACTTCAAACATTTTAGTCGGGTCTAAAGACGCCAATAACGATCACCATAACTATTTCTCATGCAGGTTATTGTATTAGCGCAAGCGGAAGCAGTCTATGGAAGGTAGGTACCAAATGCCATGGAACAATTGTATACGACCTTGGTCTAACGACACCATCAGAGCATGCGACGACGGGGAATCGAAGATGCCTTGACGGTGATGAACCGGAGAACGACGGCACGACGACGTCGAAGCCAGCGTATTGACTCTGACGCAGCGGATCCGTGTTCCACAGTATGGGTTAAATTAGAGTCGGTACTCAAAGTTTTCATACTTGGCACGTTTATGCCATGGGATAGTTGTCGGGGTTTTACGTCCCAAAACCACGATATGATTATGAGAGACGCCTTAGTGAAGGGCGCCGGAAATTTTAACCACCTGGGGTTCTTTAACGTGCACCTAAATCTATAAGTACGCGGGCCTGTAACATTTGCCTCCGTCGAAATGCGGCTGCCGCGGCCGGTATTCGATCCCGCGACCTTCGGGTCATCAGTCGAAGCCATAACCGCTAGACCACCGCGGCGAGTAAAAATTTTCCAGTACTCGCTAAAATATACATTTCACACGCATAACTTGTCATTTAAAACTTAGGTACGCGTCCAAGATGAGAAACAAAGGACCACTTTCACCGGATCCGGGAAACACTCACGTATAGCCACTGTGTGCATTAGGGCTAACATTAGGACTGTATACATTAGGAATAAACTTTATTTGCGAAGATGAGCCAATGGGAAAAAGTTCGTGATTGGTGGCATCCACATGTGTATGATTGCCGTGGCCATGAGCTGCGGAATGGAAACACAATTTTTATAAACGCAGGGAAGACACCTGTGGCATATTCACAGGTCGGCAAAAATGTGGAGCTCACTCAGACTCACTCATTAAATATAGTTTGCCCTTGAGCTCACTCGGACTCAGACTCACCAAAATTTTTCTCAACTGGACTAACTCAGACTCAGACTCACTGAAATTTTTCTCAGCCGCACTCACTCGGATTCAAACTCACCAAAATGTTACTCGCTCGGACTCACCCATACTCACGGCTCTATTTGAGTCTGAGTGAGTCTGACTGAGTCGACTTCCGCATATTGCACCTATTGCGACACCGTATTACGAAACCCTCGACATAAGCCCGAGCTATACGTGCAGTAGCCGATTACCCAAACATGGGGCACGTCAACGCGGGCAAGGAACATGTCCTCGCTTCCGCATGTCACGGAGATTATTAGCGGTAATCAGGCGTTCCTTGAGAAAAGAGCACATGCCTCACTTCATATGTAGCCTTCGAAAACTGTCGCCGAAACACCCGGTGATATTTGCGCGACAATTTAGCCGGGTGCTTCTTCGCGTTTGCTTTTCCGTGTTCCGATTTTTGAGTAGCTTGTTCTTTGTCTAGAAACACATTTAGAATGCAGTATTCTCCTTTGCTTTTATTTTTTTTATTATAATAAAAGATAAATGAAGGAGTAGACACGATTTCTTGGCGACGGCAACCCCTTTCCACTTGGCTGTTAGGATAAAAAATAAGAAATAAATAAATCAAGAAAAAATGAATACATATACATATATACAATCCTTCATTTGACAAGTTCAAAGGTTCTCGTTTTATTTGCTACTTCCGTCTTGGTTATTTATTTCTGCCTTTTACCCTTCAAATGCCTGTCGACGTGAATCGCAAATACGGCCGTGCTGCCAATTTCACTCTTTCTTCATCGAGATATATAGACACTTTCACTCCCTCGTTTACGCATCCTAGGCTTTTCTTTTTCTCTCGTCCCGTTACCGACGCAGCTGCCAGCGCATCCCCACTTTCGCTCGCGTGTCTCCTTCAAGCCCCACCGTGTACCGGACGAGACAGCGGCGCTGTTGGTTCAGCGCACGTGTGTGCTCTCGCGCCTCGTCGAGCGAAATTAGCATCGTAAATTTTTCGCCCTCCTCGCCGCTGGTTTTGTCCTTGCGTGCCCCGAACATTCGTGAGCGCGGGTACGGGAAAGAAAAATGGCCGCCCGCCCGCACGACAAGTCAACACGCGCATCGCTCAGGCAAAGCAGGCGCGAACAAAGTCTGCCACCGGAAAGAAAGAGCGCGAGCATCGCGTAGAGGCATGGCCGCTCGCCACGGTATCGCCGAGCTCTCAGCCCGGCCATAATTTCATTTCGAACCTTTTTGCGCGGAAGAGCAAGGAGCACAGTTTCTTTTTTCCCTCGACTCAGCACACCGTTTTGTGAACGTTGCCATTTTTGTTAGGTTCCTTTTCTTTACATTCAATATATTTATGTGGCTGAGTTAAGAAAAACCGTACTAAGCTTCGGCGTCACTGTTTGTTCACGAAATTTTGTTCCCAAGTGGCAGCCGATACTAACAGTTGAGTTTGACGCGATAAGAAACGGGGTATCATGCGCACCAACGTGTATTTGAGCACAGCGCTGGCTTTATTTCTAGTGTAGCTCATCGCAAGGAATGCAGAACGCTTTATAAAAGCGAAGGTTTTCTTTGCGAACTCGCACGAGAAAAAGACGTTCTTGAGCTACTCTGGTTTAATACAAAATGGCTAGGACTTCAAAAAAAATGCCGGGCTTTTTCGATGGTGGGTGTCGAACCAAGTACCACATACGCAACAGCCAAACCTCTTAAAAATATGTTTTACGCTACGTGGCTTAGCCCCCAACGTATGAAAAAAAACTTCAACCATAACGTATGTGTCGGCCGCATAAAGCGTTGCAGTTGCGGTGATGTAGCGAATCGCGGTCATATAGTGTACCTAAAGAATTCCGCAGATACTCCACTGGAATTGTCTAAGAGTAACAATAATAATAATCGCTGAGGTTCAACGACCAAAACCACTGTATGGTTATGAGAGACGCCGTAGTGGAGGGCTCCGGAAATTTCGACCACCTGGGAATCTCTAACGTGAACCTAAATCTAAGTACACGGGCCTCAAGCATTTTCGCCTGCATCGAATATGCGGCCGCTGCGGCCGGGATTTGATTTGATTTGACCTGCGGGTCAGAGGAATTGCCTAAGAGTGCTATAAGCATGGCGCTTTTTGCTCATCTCCATCGCCTTCGATGTTGTTCTGTTTTGTGGTTGCTGTCTTTGTTTTTCTTTACGATTTCTTTACGACGCGACGTATGCGCGTAGATGAGCAAGAGGCGGAATGCTTGCTCACTGAACTATTCACGTGCTGCACAAGCACTAAATAGAGAAATATATAGAGACTGTGCTTGCTCAGCCCGTCAACAGCTCAATATGAACCAAATAGTCTGCAACAACGTTTTACTGCTTACCCATACTCTTCTGTGCCTCAGTTGTCCAATTCCCGCCGTAGTCGATGCCCCCGCTGCCGTTCAGCGTTTCCACGCCACCGCTCTTCAATCGCGAGTGGCTCTCGCCCGGCATCACAACGCTGCCAGCACACGTCCGCTCAGTGAACAGAGCAACCATTGTAGTCACGTGATCAGACGAGTTCGTCACGCGGATACCGACGTCGCCGGCTCAAATGGTTCGCAGACATTCACCTTCTGCAAATGCGGCTGCTTAGCTCTTTTAGACGCTACCTATGAAGAACTGTCTGTAAGTGCGTCAAAATCAATACAACGTTATTTCAAGGCACTCGATATTCTATTGCAACAAAAATAATGCCATAGTGCGTTAATGTACGTGTGTTATAGTAATTATTCTAATTCAATTGTACTTATTTATTTATTGTGAAGTCATTCATGCTCCGTTTTTGCAATAATAAAATGAAATATTACGCCAGGAATATAATGTGAATTCCTTTTTCGGTGCGTCCATTTGGAGCAAAACAAACAAAAAAAAAAACTTTTGATGAGGCTCCCGGGAAGGGGCACGTCGAACGACTGTTCGAACAGTGTATAGTGCCTTCAGCAAACTGATCATATCCAACAGTACACTGCAAAATGAAGTTAAATGAAGGCAAATGTATTACGCAAAAGGCTCATTTCATTCAAACATCAATGTATCTTGCTCTCTCTTAGGCCCTGGTCGTTACAAATGGCAAAAACAAGTGGTGTACACAATTTTGTACATAGCGCGCCAAAGGGTTAGTCCAGTAGTTAGGACAATCGGCATCTGAACATGCGGGTCAAGTAGAATTAATCACCTGTCCGGGCTGCCCTTATTGCATTCTTGTCGCCCGTGATGACTCGCCATCAGCTATGACGTTACCAAATTATCAGCCCTTGTGCTGGTAGCGCCGTACAGGTGATAACTGTGGTCACCATGTAGTACGCATGCTTGCGTAATGATGCGGCGTAATGCTGCTAAATGCGGTTACAAGAATGAAAGAACAAGGACAATGTTTTGCTCTTGTACCCACGTTTAGATCAAGCGTGCATAACCTTGATCCCAGTTATCATCTGTCGGTGCGGCCAGCGTAGGGGCTGGTTCGGTTACGTCAAAACTGATGACGCGCGAACACTGGCGGCCAGCATGCGATAAGGACAGGCCGGGTGCTATCGGGATCGTCCGTTCCACCCGACCCGTAGCCTCCCACCAAAGATAGCTGCCCTCGCAAGCGATGAAGATTCTGGTCTTATAAGACCAGAACTGACATCACTTACAGGGTTCACAGATCACACAAAGGCATCTCGAATTGCAGGATACTAACACGGCCCGTCGAAGCCACCATAGCCGAGCCAGACGAACGGCATGTTGACGACGAACGCATGCGCGTTATTTGAATGGCACAGCACTCTCAGAGGAAAGTAGCGACCACAGTGTATTTTTTGAACGCAAGCATGCCAGATGAAGTTTATTGTTCTGTGACAAAAATACGCCCCAATTGGTTTAATTTTTCTGGCAGTGTGGCCGGCGTTGCTAAAAATTGAGTTGAACGAAGAGACACCTGCGTGCGAGGCGCCTTACATATATAGGGCCCCTCTATCGTTTAGCGAAAATTTTCACCGCGCTGTAACCAGTTTGAAAACGCAATAGCGACTCGCCGAATTTCCAAAACGAGTTGATTGTACATAATTGCCTCTATCTTGTTCTGTTCCTTCGTTTCCTTGCGCTCTGGTGTACTATATGAGCATCTTGGTTCTTATGATAATACCAACCTGCCCAAGTTACTGTATTGGCACAGATGGTTACTGTACTGGAAGAAGCCCAAGCGTATACACTGGTCAGCTTACCATTTCGGAGAGCTCGTTCCGCAACTTTGACCTGTTTTGTTCTTATTTTGAAGCTATATCACGATAATGTATGAATAGGTAATTCGACAAGTGGTAATACGTTCATTATAAGCGGCGAAAAAACGAGGACGTAAAAGAAGGAACGATATGAGCACCGCATTTCTTGCAAGGGCTCACATCTGGATTATCTTTAATCTACTCGTCAGATCCTATATTGGCTTTTGCAAGCATGTTTCTTAGTTTTTTTTTATTCGCTCCTAGCTTGCGCGGTTGGTACTTTCCAACAGCGTTGGTGCCAGTTTTGATGAAATAGCCAGCCGTCTCGCCTGTAATCTGTGAATAAATCATAGCTCTATAAACCCAGACATATTCATAAATTATTGGTTTACACGGAGATGTCTGCTACATATGTCGGAGATATAGGCTTGTAGTGTTGTTTCTCTTCGTGTCAACTTGACCTGGTGAGAAGTGCAGAGCCGTCACGAAATATGATCAGGCGCGAGCAACGTTCCTGCGATTTGCATTCTTGAGCAACTTTCAGTGCTTCATTTTTTTCTTAACGGCGAAGAATTTATTCCCAGGCATTTTTGATGAGTTCAACTCAGTTTTTTATAAAGGGTATCTGACCAACTGGACGTTTTCGTGGGTCAGTCCCGAGGCTAGTACACTTTGAAACGTGAGCTGTTTTTGTGCGCATGTGTCACTGGCTATTGTTGTTGTTATCTCTAGGCATGAGGCACGTACGAATTGAATGATCGGCCATGAAAAGGGCTGCCTGCACCATATCTATGGAAGTTTTAGATAAATTAAATGAACTACCGGAGAAATACGTGTTACGTCACGGTTTTCGAAGTGGAGTGGTAGTCTTACTAAAGTGACTAATAAATACGGCTCCCTGACACTACGTGTCTGCTGTGCTTCCATGACCTTCAGTTACACCAGCTTGGATAACTGGATATCGCAAGAACGCCATACTCGGAAACACGTTGTAAACACATTCACCATTTTCTGCAGAATACTCACGTGATTCATAAAAACCACATTCTTCCGAACTAAGGAATTATTCGCGTTAGGTACACGAGCATGGCTTGATGGGCTAGTAGGTATTGCATCTTAGAAACGTTACCGCGCACACAGACGGGAACGTCTCCGTCTGTGTGCGCTGTAACGTTTCTAAGACGCGTTAGGTAGTTGTCAAGCGGAGTGAAGCCTGCTTAATTATGTACCTGTATTTTATGGGGAAAAGCGCGGATAAAGGCAGCACAACGGTTGCCCAGCATAGGCGGGACCCACACGACCTTTTTCGTGCCAGCCTCGGTTGGCAGTTCCGTATCTGGCAAGCGTCACTGAGCCGAGCTCGCCTTCGATCCGCTCCCTCATTGCGAGCCATGTCACGAAGGGGGAGCTACCACGTGTGCCTCGCACGAGAGAATTATTTATGACCGCCAATATTCGCCACGTCTTCGCGAATAACGTAACTCCACGCGTACCGTGCAAGTCGATGTCGGAACCACCAAGCTTATAAAGAGAAAAAAAAAGGAGACAGCGAGTTAAGGGACAAAAAAACAACAAAAACACGTATCTCTAAACAAAGTGCCAACAGCGATACTGCGGAAGCAATAACGGCGCAGGGAAGTGGTTACAATGACGAAAACGTGGGCTGGCATGTAATACGTCGTTCACTGTGCGTATCGGAGAATCGATGTCAGCAATTTGCTACTTTCGTGTTGCGACTGTCGAAGATTCTCCACACGTTCTCGCTCTATTGACCTGGCTCTGCTGCCGTCGAGCTTAAAAACCAATCGGGGCTTGTAGCCCCTATACAAATGCGTCTCCTGAGTAGCTGGTGTCTGGGCACTCGCTGACACTGAAATCGATCAGTACAATCATAGCAATGGCGCGAAACCGCAGACTTTCTTTTCGACGTGCGAGTCCACGGAAAATGCTCGAGAGAAAGATTGCACGCTTAACAGTAGCGAGCCGTGACAGCTAACACATTAGAAGCGAGGCCGTTCGACCAATCAAAAAAAGAAAAAAAAAAAACAAAGCAAAAGAACTCACAATCAAGAATTTGCCGATTCGGGCTAGCGAGTTAAAGTATAGCAGCAGTGCTTAGCGGTATCAAAACAAACGCTATTATGGACCACAGACGGTTCCGAAGATCATTAAATGATGAATTCGTACCCAGGTGCCGAATAGAGAACCTTTGGTGTACAGTGCAAGAGCCAGGACTGAGTTTTCGAATCACCATGCATACTGTGCGAAAGAGGGGCCATCGATCGAGGGCTCGTTTGTTTTGTCAGACACAACCTCATGAAACTCGGCTTATCCGAAGCATTATCACGAAGCTTGCACGCTAATTATAGGTTGTATGAAAGCAGATGCGTAACGTACTCGTCCAAAAATAAACTAAGGAAGAGGAATCGCCATTTTCGAACTCAACGTGCCGGTTATATTTTTTTTATTTCAGCGTGACATCTTTAATGGAGCGAGCCAATCCCTTTAGTAGCAAACCAGGCACTCGAAGTGTAACTGTGTGTCCCGAACGCCTATATTTTACATATCCTAATCTAACCGGTGTAGAACGCATAAGCGCACTCTCGTCTTCTTTGATTGGTAGGGAGTTTTCGATACGAGATGAGTTTGCGCAAGTTGCCTTTCCTTTCCGCTGTAGGTTTCAAGCAACAGCGTGCTCCATGGTCAATAATGCACCGACGCGCTTACATTCGAATCTTGCTATTTCGCCCCTAGTGAAGCGTGCTGAGCGAGGACACGCACTTCACCTTCCCGCGGGAACATTCCGACCCCGCATTGCGTGTAACAGCTCCGTGCAGCCACACGGAGCTTGGAATGTGCCGCGGCAGCAGCGTGTGGTATACTGCTGCGGCTGTGCTCTGGGTTTGTGCTTCACCGCAAGAACGCGAAGCGGGTTACGGCTTCGCCAGCAACAATGGGTACCGCGACTATAGGTTAGCCTAGAACATTGCGGGAGAGCCCTTCCGTTGGGAATGCTAGCTGCTGCCGCCTCGTGCACTCGGGCAGGATGCCCGTCATTGTATATTGTACGTAACTGCTTAGAACGGAAGCATTGACTGTGTGAAAAGGTGCCGCAGGCTCCCCGACAATACAGTAGACGTAGATGTTTAAGCAAAGACGTGCGCAATGGGGGGGTTCTCCTTAGTCACTAAAGTGGGGGCGTGAAATCTGCCCCAGTCGGGCCTGTCCCGTTATTGCTTAAAGAGCGGGCTTAGGGCCATGTAGGTTTTGGACGATAATGGCGGCCCAAGGCCCCTGATGTTCCATTCTAAGAACTCTTTACTTCCCATTTTTACTCCCGGAAAACCAGTGTCCTAAAGCAGACCATTGTGTGAAGCACGTCATTGCTTCATTTTCATGTTTTGATTCATTGGCGAGTGGTTTCTGTCGGACTCGACCAACGGGGGGGGGGGGGGGGGGGAGGCGCTGCGATGAAGCATTGCCCCTCCTAACGCGCACGCCTGTGTCCTGAGCACGTCTGTGTGTTGAAACAATGGTTCTGTCGACGATGTGTTCGTATGAGTAGCGACTATTAGCAAAGGGTGGCACTGTGCCCTTCTTTCTACGCATCGAACGTCGTAAACTCGCACAGAATCAATTTGATTGTTCTGTTTTCCATAGAAGTTGCACAGGCATAGGCGAGGGGTACGCGAAATGTGATGTCAACTGTCTAAATGTTATGGAATCGTATGCATATAAGTATCTATACCATGCGTTGTATGCTTAAAGCGAAAGCGACCCCGTCCAACTGCACAATGCCGCATAGCTTCTACGCTGCGTTTGCTGCTACGTCAACAGAACTGAATAACGCGGAGCGACCCTGGTGACGGTACAGAGTAACACAACGCACCTTGCACCGCTAGCCATGACGAGGAATGAACTGCGATGAAATATCGCATAACTAAGCGACCTTTCATCTGCCTATTGCTTCGCTCATGAGTCTCATTTCAGCACAGTAGGATCGTTTCTTTCGTCGTTTATGCTGTGTCTATCACACTGGCTCGTTATTTGCATAAGTATCAGTTATCCATCGTTTCGATCAAAATGAATGTGTCCGTGCTCTTGTTGCGGTCATGTTCTTAATTTATGTCGTGGAGCTGTCTTGTATGCGGCAGCAGCGGGCCCACGAAATGAAGCAGCAACGTTCACGTTTTAGCTATTATTACATCAATACCAAGCCGCCTTATATACTCAGCCTTCAGATAAGTGACCTCATGCATTGTCATCGTTTTTTTTTCACATTAACGCATAATTTCGTGCTGCCGCAAATAGACAACATCGGAAGGCATGGTGTGAGGAACAAGTTCATAGAAACAGATTTTCGATACTCCATCTTAATGTAGGCATATCTGACGAAGTGTGGCGGTAACTGTGAGTGCACCACAAATGATTGTTTAAACGTGCTCACTTTTTCTGTTCTTACAGGCACAATAACATTAAGAAAATTGAGAAGAAATCAGTACTGAGGTAGTACGTGCAAAGAGAAAGCAAACGGTAAACAAAATTCCAAATGCGGCACTATTAACATGGTCTGGTTGAAAATAGAACAAGTTCTCTCAGCCCGATGGTGCTAAAGAGGGCTGAAATGCACCTTTTTTTCACTTGTTGTAGCGTAGCGTAAGAATTAGGTTAATAATAATAATAATATGCAGGGCTTTACATACCCGAACCAGGATATGATTATTGGGCACGCCGTAGTGGAGAACTCCGGATATTTCGATCATCTGGTGTTCTTTAATGTGCGCTGACAACGCACAGTACACAGGCCTCTAGCATTTCGCCTCCATCGAAATGCGATCGCCGCGTCCGGGATCGAACCAGCGACCTTCGGGTCAGCAGTAGAGTCCAGTAACCAGTGTACCACCGCGGTGGACCGGAATTAGGTGAGCCACAGAAAAGGTGTCAACACACAAGTCAGTCCCAAGTTTCGTTAGAACTGCCATTATGTATTAGTTATTAAGTGTTAGACTACCTGTAGTATGAGACGGCTGACATTGTGTAAAACATGCATTGACACTCCGCCGACCTTACAAGAACGACGCTGTTGGACAGAACACTCTTCATGTATTTTTATTATAGATTCTGAGCAATTATTTACAAACAACCTAGGAACCGTCAACATGAAGTATAATGTAACATCGTATCCACATATCACCCATTCGAAATGACAATCTCAAACGATGTATTATTTTTACACTCTCAAAACATGCACACGATAGATGAATGAATCGACTAGAAATGATTGTAACAACATCGTACACATTTCAAGGCCATGCGCTGATGACGTGGTGCCTAACACAGTGAAATGTTTTGTTTGATATACTCATCATTCGCACATCAAAGTGGTGATTGAAAAGCTCGCAAGCGCCGCATTCATGTTCTATCGACTGCACCCTTACATATCCAAAGATCATTCCGTCGTCGAAAAACCGGTTTATACAATGAAAACCCGTGACAAACAAGTTTGAATGCTGCCGTTTCACCTTTAGGGCATTGCGGGATTTGCTTGAATCAGAAGAAATGGCGATCACGTCCAAAAATATGGCGATACATAGCTATGAGAACACCGAGAGAAGTTTTATGGTTGATACAGTAGTGGATGTACAGATGTACGGCAAGGATAGGTTGGGGAAATGGCGGCTTGTGGATTACCTACAAGCGTCGGTGCTGTGACGCACGCATCATTTGCCTTTCTTGCTGCGGCGCTAGTGGCCGGCGCTACCTACTGGCTAAAAATGAATCAGTTTTGACGACAACTACCAAGAACTTTTCATTTTACGTTATTTTTTAACCTCAAGTGAGGTGTTGCTGCCCTTTCAGAAACAACAGCCACTTCATTGGGCTCTCACGTTGTTCGGATATTGTTTAGCACCTCATGCGAAAGTCTTCCGTTATGCTTCAGCACCTTTGTTGATTTGGTAATGTGGCTTTTCGCTTTCATCATCAGGTAGCGCAGTGTCCGTGTCTGTTCCTTTTTTTTTCTTTCGCTTTGAGACCATAGAGATTATGGCATGTGGTAAGGAATGAAAATTGACTAGCACATGTACTTCTTAATTAGTAGTTATTGACTAAATGATATCATGCAGCAGCAAATGAATATGGTCGCCGATATTCCTTGTCAACGAAACAGTCATGACACAAAAGTACATCAGTCAGAAATAGCACTGGTGTCAGAAGACACGCATTTCGCTTCAATAAAGGCTTCCTGTTCGGCGCACCCAATGAAATGCACTTTGAGATCTCACCGTACTCTATTGTCCTCATGTACCAATGGTATACTAGCTGCCTGCGTCAAGTTTCGGAGTTATTTCACATGAACCGTACTGCGTATCTCGCCATCGAAAAATAAGGGAGACCAGAACATTTTGTGCAATGCAGTGAATCTAAGGTTGCCGGTCTTTCCTCACTGTAGTTCCAATGTGTCAGAAAAGCCTTACTTTAGGAGACATTGTACGCACTATTTTCTTTTAGTGACTGATACCACACAGGCCCGTGTACATGTCACGTTATATGGAATAGTCGCACCGCGAAGGTAAGGAAAAAAGCTGAAACCATTTATCTTATTTTACTTGTATATAAGCCTTCATATTAGGATATTCACACAGATTCAGTTACGAGTTCTGAAAAATGATACCCTCCATATTGTCGTTATCTTACAGCAATATTTCATCTTCGAGTCACTGTGTGACTCCTGATATAGTGAGCTGACCGCAAAGCGCGAAACTTCATGAAACAACTGTCCTGTCAGTGTTACAGTCAATGTTCCTTACATATTACCTTAAATTGTCACAGATTTTATATATCACATCGGTGACTTCTACAGACTTCTTAGTTGTTCTTTCAATGTTTTTTTTTTTGTATGTGTGTGCTCTGCCCTAATATTTCACAGTGCAAGCATCACGCAAACTTGCTCCCGAACTTCGGAGAGCCCAATATGCAACCACTGCAAGCTTGGCGCGCAGGAGCTATAATGCACAGAGGCATTGCTTGGTTCTCCACCTATGCTATCCGTGAAAGACAGCGTTCTCGGTACAATCCGAATTTTGCGTTTTGTATTCATTTGTTTTGTTTTGTTTTTGCAGCTCGTGGTAGTAAGAGGCGCTGCTTGTGGATATATAAGTGGGTGACACGTACACTTGACTTCACTCGCGGAAAGCTGCGTTAATACAACTAGGCTGCGTACAAGTGAAGGCGAAGCTTGAATTTTAACAAACGCACATACTTTCGGGGATGAACGGAAAGTTCTTGCGTAAATGCGCACGCAATACGTGCTACGTGTTTGTCAAATGCAGTCAGTACGGTGTTTCAATTTTTTATTCGGAACTTAGGCGCATATGAACTTGCGTCGTCTTACAGATTTATAACGCCTCCTCTAACCTTTGATGCTTTGTAAAGCTACATTACGTATATTCTGCTGCTCATATACAAGGCTCAGGAGAAGATGTAGGCTTGAAGAAATTGATATTCTTGAACGTGAGGTGTCGCTGGAGCCGAAGTTTCGAAAAGTGGCCTTGTCGAAACTTCTGCTGCATCGGCACCCCACGATCAAGAATATTGGTCTTTCCTGCTACAGGTAGTAGCCACGAGCGTAATAGGAGTTGAACTGGGGAAGCAGCAATGAAGACGCGGCGGAAAAGCACTGACGCCGCTAAAGCGAAGGGCCCCCTGCACCCTTGCTTTATGCTCGCACATTGTTCACGTTGGTGCGAGCCATTGCGGATACGTAGCATTGTAGAACGAGCGGTACATCCGTCGATACACGTCTGAGGAGCTTGCAGTTTCTTTGTATAAGTACGTAAACGTAAAACCGTATCGCAACAATCTTTTTTATGAAAACAGACCACGTAAGTTCCCATCATCACTATTGTGCCCCAACCTACTCTCTCCAAAACGAGCTCTTTAATCCGTGATAGCATCACGCGTCATTGTTAGTCTCTCCCTCTCACTCTTTCCCCCTTTATGTATGTATATCATTGCATTTTAGCCCCTGACGTATTTTCTTGCAGCCGCATACCTATGCGATTACTAAGACGTGCAAACGTACTTCGGCTTTTTCATCCCTTCCGGTATCTCTAGAACGTCACTTCAAGAAATATGAATCAGAAAAAGAAAAACTTCAAAGAAACGCGCAGTTTAGTCATATTATAACTATTTTAGGCATTAAAAACAAACACACTACAAAAGAACATTACAGGGCATGGTTCCGTATTCCATTGTGGTGTGTTTTTAGCGCCTAAAGCAGTTATAATATAACAGATACCAAATTGCCCAACAAGCACATTTTAATGTCATACGCATACGTAAATACAAAAATTTAGGTCGCAGAACACGTAGGTAGCGCACATGCTTTCGCAGCGAATGCCTCAATATCTAGCTCAGAGTTTCAGCAGAGAAATTTAGTGTTAGCACAGCCACCAAATCGTAAAAGCATCCGTACCTGTATCGTGAACATTTTCTGAACTGTGGCCTGAAAGCTACAGGGTCGCCAGATGAATTAAGGTTACCGCAGAGCATTCGTGACATATGTGGAGTTTTCTTACTGCAAGATTTTTACATGTAATTTCCCAAAGCTTGGTTCAAACGTGCTGAGCGCTGTGTAACGTTTTGCGTGAGAAAACAGTTCTGTGAGGTGTTCGAATGCAGGACGGAATTCTGAGGACGAACGACCTACTGCAGAACCAAGTGTACAGCCTTCTAACGCTCAAGTCCGGAAGTGACGTGTAGTTCAAACGCCTTGTGCATTTTCTCGTTTAGTCGTGCACGCAGCACTCAAGGAATGTCCGGAAAAGTTGCGCATCTATCAGTCTGATCCCATCAAAGTTCGTGGTAACAAATAACTTTCAATAGACTTGTGACAATAATGCCATATAATAAGGTAACATGCTGACAAAGCTGCCCGTTCGAGCATTAGAGTGAAATCGCCAGTGACGATGGCTTGAGACATAGGAAGTCATTTTCTTTATACAACATTTTGCTTTTACGAGTAAGATCATTTTTATACACCATCACATAGCCAGATTCACAGAATCTCTGACTTTCAGCATGGGCACGTTATTTAAAGAAGTCGGCAAGCAAAACGTGATCAATAATGCGACATGTGAACAGTATTCGTGTGGCTATGTTTAGCTATTCCTAGATGATGCTTACAACAATGTCATACGCAAGATTGCTGCATTCCACCAAGTGGCGCAGCATCTCAGCATTACCTCATATTGTTACCACAAACGTTTCGCTGCTTTTATACATTCCTGATTCGAATTAATCAAAAGTTAATACCTTTCGCACGCGACGTCATGCCATACGACAAACGTTAGAGTATAAAGCTCGTTCTGTCCACCTCACTAACTTGCGTAAAATACTGGTCTTGCCATTTTTCGAAAATGCGCGTGCCACAAACTTGCCAGATCAAGCGGTCTTGCTAAACATTTTCTCTCATATACACCGTCGAAACGGATACGCCGAGTTCACCGGCTTTGTTTACCTATATACATTTATGTTTATTCGCCAGTGTGTATTGTACAGGCATGCCCGTATTATAAGATTAAAAATGCTTGGACTGCGTTTTTTATCCTTTTTATCTCAGTCGCTTCTGTCATGAGTGAGATATTCATGTACAGCTACTTTTATGTAAATCACAAAATTATCTTTGAGTACTGTGCTGCGTACTCCGCACTTAATAAAGCCAGGCCTTTTTGCGTCAGCGAACAGGGTAAGGGTACCACGAAATGCGCTTACAGAAAAAAAAATGTAACCATGGTATATTTTGCGCTCATCTCCTTCTGGTTCTGACACCTAAAACACTTGAGTTCCACTGGCGTTTTTGTTGTTCCAGCAACCTTGAAACTCGGTGTGTCGCTGACTAACAAGTGCTTAAGTGGCAGAAAAGGAAGCCATAGGAGCGTTTTGTTGAAGATACAGGTAATGCCGGGGAGGGGACTATGTGTGTGTGTGTGTGTGTGTGTGTGTGTGTGTGTGTGTGTGTGTGTGTGTGGAGGTTCCTGTCTCTAACACTGGATTAACTGGGATCGTCCGGGAGGCCTTGTCAAATCTCGCCATGGGCGCCCTCTCTGCCGCAGGTTTTCGTCCCTCGCACCTCACTGCGGCAACTGCATCACTGCGATTGTGATACCACACCATCCGTCGGTTACGAGTACTTAGCGTTGAGGACAGAGTGTAAGCAAACACAGAGAAGAAAGACTGACGGTCGCACTCCAACAGCGGGACACGGCCGAATGCACGCACACATCACACACACGGAGAACGCTTTAAACAGTGCGCAGTCCTTTTACCTTATAGCCTGGCGGACGCACTGGTTACATTCACGAGCGTACTTGCCGTCTGGGCGGCGAAGAAATAAATCGTGGTCGTGTCGTGTTATACAATGGGGACGCGCGTCGTGACGATTCACGGTTGGCTCGTATCGTTCCGCGCGGTGAAGGTGCAGGAGTATCGTCGTTGGGTGATCTGTGTGGCGTGTCGACGTGCAGGAGGCGACGTCCACTTTCATCACCTGTGGGCGCGCACAGTTCTCAAGGCCACCAATACCGCTAGCAACACCACCACATCCGAGACGCACACCGATGGCCGGGCTGTAGAAGGGGGCGTGGCGTCGTGTTGAATGGCGGCTGGCTTCTCACCTACAAAAAGGACAAAAAACGACAACGCGACCCTTGAGGCCCCAAACCGGTTACCTTGAAGCTTCTTACGGTGAATAAAGCTAACACTTCGCTGCAGTCTGCTTCAAACAATACACCGCATGACTGTATTTGAGTTGCTTCTGAACCTCATGCGCTTTAGCATACGCAGGACTTTTATGCACCCGAACATGTTTCCTTTTGTTTACGTGGTGTTTCGTACAAGAATTTTATTTGTCTTAGCGTCATAGTGTGTTGATTCAAATACTAGAACTACTCACGCATGTGTGATATCTTTTTCGTGTTTCATTTCAGCCATGTTCTCAAATTTGCCATCTTCTCAGCTCATTTGGCCCAGAGGGTTGCTACGGCCCCACTGATTGGTTTAAAATGCCGCGTCCTTGGTTTATGCAGCGCACACGGGACGAGCAGGAAGAATTGAGAAGCACAGGACAGGCGCTGGCTTATGCACCATGCGCTGCATCAACCAGCGATGAATGCATACCAACTAGCTTGAGTTTCAATTCTTAAAACGCTGCCATTACAGAATTTGGCAAGACGGCGGAATCCGATAGTGTCCAGAAAAGCACAACCGCTTGGCTGCCTATGAATGTAGCCGTCTACGACGAGCACTGGGGTAATTACCATTGAGCACGAATACGGCGACGCTCGTCGCGTCTGCGTTCGACGGACCGCAGGTGTAGTTGCCGGAGTCTGAGGGCACCGCGTCGTGCACTAGCAGGCGTGACACGGCGGCGTTTCGGCCGGCCTTGCGCACCAGGATGTGGCTCTTGGCCGCCTCGTCGTAGTTGATCATGCGCTCGTTGTGGTACCAGAACACGAACACGGGCGGCTCGGGGCTCTGGCTGATCTCGCACGTCAAGTTGATGGTGGAGCCCGTTTTGAGGAACAGCTGGCCCGAGCTGGCTCCCACGATCTCGGCCCGAGCCACAAGTACGCGCAGGCGCACGAACAGGCTCATCTTAGGGTCCGAGCTCACCTACGTATATCGATACAGCGAGAGGTTACGGGAGTGAGGTGATGGCGCTTGATGAATACTAAAGGGCCCCTAAACCACTCCGAGTTCAAAGACGAGAGAATGGTATCTTTCTCGCCTTCACTACCCTTCCTATACATGCGCTATCTGCTTCTCGCCGCTTATTTATTCATAATACACGTGGACAATGTCAGCACTTGCGTTGAACCTATCAGGATTTTGCGCTTTTCGGCTACAGGCGGTTATATCTGCTTGCGCAATAAAAACACACAATACGAACTGAAATCAGTTGATCGTGCATAATAGTCATGCGAGACAAGGCAGAATTGTTGTGACACTGCATGACAAAGCGG
This sequence comes from Rhipicephalus sanguineus, assembly GCF_013339695.2. Lineage (NCBI taxonomy): Eukaryota > Metazoa > Arthropoda > Arachnida > Ixodida > Ixodidae > Rhipicephalus > Rhipicephalus sanguineus. The sequence goes on from NC_051178.1 coordinate 197,678,926, forward strand.
GGTATGTGACAATTCACAACTCATATCCCCCGTATATAAACTAATTAAGAGCTTATTTCCACATTACGCCACATGAACCGACTGATGACGTCACAAATCATGCCGAAAAGACGCAAAACGCCAGGAGAGAAAAACACGTACGTTCTTTGTATTTTCAAAGGTTGTTCAGGGGCCATTTAAGATCATTAGTTCATACCCGTCTGCTCCCAAGCTTTGCCATGGAGTCGCACACGCGTTATTGCCACGGCCACATGTCTGTCTATGACGTAAAGCGACGTGGATGAAATGGTGAGGGATGCCAGAGAGATATTTTGCCTTATGAACTCGCAGAGGTCCATGGGCACCTTGAGGTTACGTTGGCATCGCCTAAATGTATTCCACAGTGCCTAGCCAACATTACAGCATACAGCGCGCGGGGCAACCTGGACGAAGCGACTGGACAAAAAGTACCTTTCGTAATGAATTCCACATCATTAGACCAGCTGGTTTTTGAGAGACAGAAGCAGAAGCATTTCGTTGGGGGAAATCGCGGCCAGTGGCGTCACTGCGTGCACGTGTGTACAGGATAGTGTGATCTAGAGGCACAGTGTGATGTGGTTCTTCGTATCAGTTCCCCATGCTTGTATTTAAAATTTTTATACATTCTACAAAGGTATCTCCGCGTGTACCTATAGAATTGTCTTTGTTGGTTTTAGTTGGACTGCACAGAAGTGAGCAGCAAAGTTCATTAAGGAGTTGCTATAAAAACATGAGCTTCCAGCAATGCGTGTTTGAGGAACTGGTCAAACTATATTCCAAGTATTATATATTGCACAAATGGCAAGGAAGAAAGCGGTACTCTATCGGTAGTCTGTAACGCATGCACACTTGTGCACCATTATATCATACAGCACATGGTAATAAAATGTTCAAATAAACATATCGAATCGTTCAACAGCAGTACGGGCATTCCAACAGACTAGCACCAGTCTCGCCGCAGCTGTTCCTTCGCAAATATGACCAATTATCATACCGTAACAAGCATGTCTTTCTAAACACAAGCGTTTATTTCTTTGGTGCGGGAATATCGGTCAGAGTGCTGCATGTCGCACTCGCACTCACTAAAACTCGCTCACACTTCTCCAAGGTCGTACCAGCGTGTTATCTGGAACGCGACTAGAAGCGCATCTGAAGTCGTATCCAGTGGCTATTGCGAAAGCTAATGGGTCCGAGAAAGTGAGTATAAGGTAGAACACAACTCTCAATTAGCCTGACTTAATTCGACACATGTAAAGAGGAAGCACAGTTTTCATTAACACGTACACATACGCTCGGTGCTTCATATATTACCTGGCACTCGTATAATCCCTGGTCATTGAGCTGCGCGTAGCGAATCTGCAACGCCCAGTCGTTGGAGCGTTCCAGATGGATGGCCTGGAAGCGCGGATCCTGGACATACGTGTCCAGACCCACGGTCAGAACGTGCAGGTCTTTGCGCCTGATCCATGTTACCTGCAAAAAAGACAATTGTCTGCCTGAGTTTTGAATAAAAACAATACAACAAAAAATTAAATAGCTTTGACGAATTTACAAGCTTGTCGATTCATAACCGATGTTTGCCATCGAACAGCCTTTCTCGCAGATACTATGTACAAAATCAAGACTGTATCTCATAATCTGTTATGAACAGTAAGCCACAAAAACTTCTAATTTATTGCTCCGCATAAAACTGAAATAAATCACATTGTGTGTGCGAAACAAGAATAAAAACTTCCTGGTGCGGAAAAAAACAACTAAAACAACTACAATAAGTCTCGCTGGCCTGCGCAGCATTGACTGCTATGAACGGAACGGAGTATAGACGTTCTACACATGCATTTCAGCCCACACATATATGCAATTGCGAGCAATAAATCGATATATTTGCACTGCAGCGTCCTTGTGTGTGCCCTTGCGAGTGTTTGTCCTTGTGCTTTCAAGTGCGCAGCCGCCATCAATAATCAAAACAAATGGCATCGACGCATACGTACAGATGCATTCAGCGATCTTTTCGCTCATGAGAAATTGCGTGCAACTGGGCCATCACAATGCAAATCACGAGGGCAAGCTCGCGTAAACGAAATTCCTCTGCGCTGTATTTCAATTTTCTGCGGGAAAGAAAAAATCACACAAATTCCTATGCATTTCCCTAAGACGACCCGAAGGCGAAAGCCTTCTTCTTCTTCTTCTTCTTCTTCTTCTTCTTCTTCTTCTTCTCAGTCGATGTAATGATCCTCCCCCGCCCCCCTCCGAAAGCTTTCTGCACCTAACAAGGTTTTGCACTGTCTCCAGGATCGGAGGCATTGCACGCTTTCTGCACGCCACCTGGTTTTGCATGTCAGGCGAACAGCCAGGCAAACATCTGTTCTGTTCTGTTCTGTTCTAACTGTTTTGCTGTGGAGAGGTTGAGGTCCATATTGCCTCGGCTACTCCATATCACGAAGTTATGCAGCGAAAAAAAAAAGAATAATACTGAACGGTACCTAAACATGAACAATCCGAAAAAAAAATCATACCAATACACAGTTTGCTTGCAGCAGTTCACACTGTCATAAACTGTTCACCCGCACACCTTCCTTTTCTACTAACAGTATATGCACTAACACATTTCATATAAATCAATCCCTGGCTGTCTATCACAGGCGCTTATCCAGTCCGGTCTCCACTAAAAAATCTGCCAGGAAGATGTTCGCCTTTTTCTGAAGATGCATCTCAGGCCATGGTCCAAGTAATTTCTTTAATGTGAGGGGCCTGCTACTCTGCACAGGGGAAAAGGGAAAGGGGAAAAAAGGAGTGATGAGGGGTGATGATGGGGAGAGGAAAGAGATATGCGTATATACAATAATACAATAACCACGTGACGTAGTGGTTTCGCTATAGTCTTGTGTCCAGTTCTGTGCTCCTAAGAAAATCTATCACAGCCTTGATAGCAGTTGGTGACTTTGTCTGGTCGCACATAGCTGACAAAATACCCGCCTCACTTAGTGTTGCCACACCGATTCCTGACAACGTTAAAGCAAGTGCATTACGTTGTGACACGTAAAGTGGGCAGTCACAAAATATATGTGCTGTTGTTTCATGTACTTGGCATCGTTCACAGTTCGGGCTGTCCGCACGGCGGATGAGGTGTGCATAGCGGCGAGTGAATGCAACTCCCAGACGAATCCGGTGCAGCAAACTGGCGTTGCCTCGGTTCATTCTAGCCGGGAGGCGAAAAGTCATTTCCGGATCTATTTCCCGCAGGCGCCTGTATCGATGGTCTGGCTGAGACCAATAAGTGGTTATGCACTCTCGCATGAGCAATCTCAATAAAGAGTTCACGTCACCTCGCGTGTACGGTACTTTCACGTCGGTGGGGGCGTTAGAGACAGCGGTTCTTGCTTCAGAATCAGCAAGCTCGTTGCCTACCAATCCACAGTGTCCAGGAATCCATTGCAGTGTAACTGAATGACCAATCTTCTGCGTAAGGTCGAATGCGTGAATTATTTAACGCACTCCAAAAGAATATGGCGAACATTTTCAAGCAGGCAAACATCTCCAGCTTCATTAAAATGTTTATCTCTCTTCTCTGGTTTTGCACTGGCTCCGCAATCGGCCCGCCAATGACCAAGCGACGATGTCATGTGACAATGTCATCATGTGACGCCATGATGAGGTCAGAATTTGTCAATCTGTGATGTCATGTTGACGCTATATGGTGACGTCATCATGTGATGATATTTTGCATCACTCGTGTTGACGCCGCCGACGGTCAATTTTATCATTTGATGAGGTATGCATCTAAGGCTTTCGCTTTAAAACTCACGGTCTTGTCGCCGAGGTTGTTGACCATGCAGCTGAGGTACACGGTCTGTCCCAGCTGTGTGGTGACGTTACGCGGCGTTGCGGGGTCGAAGGACGGCGCCGTGTGTCCCGCGAACGGCCAGTAGTCCGGCGAACCGACGTAGCCCAGCTGCTGCTGCGGCGGCGGCGGCACCGACTTGAGAATGCGCGCTGGCTCGGCTCCGTCCAGCCGCAGTGTCCGCGGCGGCTTAGCCCACGGGGTCTCTGCACAAACAGAGGAAAACTGACTGAGCAATCCAGAACGACTATAAAAACTGAGCAAGTTGGCGAGAATGTGTGACACTAAAAACGACACGCACGAAGACACGGATACAAGCAGAATGAAACGGTGAACACGAAGAGCACCTATGTTCGGCCTTTCAGTTGAAGTGGAGATTGTGTTGTGCTTCTCGTTCTGCTTTTGTTAATACTTGCACTGCTTCCTTCATAACAGCGAAGCTGATATAGCATGCCTTAGTATGGCCGTGGTCACCAGAAAACTATCATCATCATCAACGGGTATGTTCCACAAAAATTGGGCAAATCCCACTACTCACCACTGGTCCACTAAAAATGAAGAAGGCAACAGTTATTCCACGAAATGGCTGCGAAGAAACGGCAGCGAGCCAGAAGAAGATAAAAAAAAGGACAGAAAAACATGGACAGAGAGAGAAAGAAAAAGAGAAAGAGGAAGAAAGCGACAGAAAGGAAGAGAAAGTTTACAAAAATAGAGATAAATAAAGGGAGTAAAGACAAAGAGATAAAAAGACAGAAAAACACAGAGAGAGAAAAGAGGAAAATAGGTAGAAATAAAAGAAATAAAGACATGAAAAGATAGAAAGACAGAGAAAGAGATCGAAAGAAACAGACACTATACAAAGAAGAAGCAGAGAGCAAGAGAGAAAGGGAAAGAAAGGTAGGAATAAAGGCATACAAAGAAAGAGAGAGAAAGAAGAGAAAGATAGAAAGAGCGAGAAAGAGAAATAGATAGAGAAATAAATAAATAGAAACAAACGTATACAAAAATAGATAAAAGAAACAGAGAGAAAGAGAAAGAAGAAAGATAGAAATAAATAAAGAGAAACACGGAAGGCCACCCAGCTGTGCTCTTTCTTCAGGGTTGGCACCTCTAGTGCGAAGGTGCCATAATTAATTTGTATAAGAAACTACGTTTGGTTACATGCGCACTAAATATGTGTTATACTCTCCTACTTTCTTTAATATACATGCGTTTAGGTGTTTTCTGTGCAGGCTGTATTCAGGAAATGGTTGGAGCCGAACTTCCTTTAAGGGGTGATGATACCACCTTTATTAATATATACTCCTGCTCAGTAAAGAAGCAAAGCGAAACAAATATGATGCAACGCATAAGTTCGGCTATATGCTGCGGAGGAGGCATTAACTAATGGTAATGGCTCGGAAATCTGGTTAAGACCGGCAAGAAGGCGCAGGAGTGCAGAAAAGAAAGAGGGCGTTAAATTGAGACTTTCAACGTAACGGACAACGAAGATAATAGCGTTAGGAAACGAAGCTCTGCACACATGACGCAAAGCGTACGCTTTCGACACGGTGTTAAAAAAAGCGCGAGTGCTGCACCCCCGAGGCCCCTTCAGAAAGCTATTCAGCCACGGCTATTCCGGCTGATCTGATTATCGACGGCGGCTATTCGGCAGACATGGTGCATGCCCCCCAAAACACATGCTTGCATTAACGCCAGATGGGGTGAGCCATTCAACGATCGAAGAGCTTAAGGTGTGACTTATTATCCTCATGAACACTGACAAGCCGTGGAGAACGGCAAGGACCCAATAGGAAGCCGGATGAAGGGGCTTTCTCACTGTAAGCCGCAACCAACCCTGCACCATTACGCCTCGTCCAAATGATCGCGTCTACAAAACAAAGTGGACCGCTGTGCGTCTTCATTTGGGGCTCCTCCGTCTTGTATGGAAAGGAAGAGAAGGCGCTTTAACTGGGCGAACGAAACAGTCGGTCTTTAGCGATGCGCGAAACTTTGAACAATGGTCTGGTTAGCGTGTGAACGTTGTGTCGATGGTGACAACCTTGAGCACCGTTCCTTTCAACGTGTGCGGAATTTACAGAAATAGATTGTGTTCGATCTATTTCTAGCGTAATTCGGAGGCTGCGAGTGCTATAAGGGATGAAGTCGCGTCTTATGACTATTTGCGAACGCTACACACAGATGAGGCTTGTTACGTTAACGAATAACAATGGCTTTGAAAATGGACGTACATTTCCACACAATGACGAGCTCTCAGCTGCTACGGACCCATCAAGATATCCAAATGCACTAGTGCATTAGAATAGCGCAGGTCCATTAGAGCGCGTTATAAGCGGCTTCATAGTAAGCTACAGCGCACGAATATGCATAATTCATCTTTTATAAGCCGCAGGCGGTAAAGTACGAACTATTACGAGACAAACTTTCATAAAGCTACAGCGTTGCTCCCTTCACTATGCCCGTGCAAAAATTCTCATTGAAATGTGTTGTCTTCCTGCTAACTCGGTCTCTGCAATGTGAATTTGTCAGAGAGCACTGCTATCAAGGTCACGTCTTGTTCACGGGCACTTATATAAGATTAAAAAGGCAATGAAACGAACATGAAGTATTGTGCTGAGGTGCAAGAGAGCATGACGCATAGTTTTGCATGGAGTACGAGTTGGTCGTTCCGCGTCATAAAAGCACAGGACTGCGGTTGGTACCTCAATTTTGTAATGTCCTAATGACAATACTGCCGCATTCCTTCTAGTGCCCACGCCCCCTCACCATTTCATCATTCCATCTACAGATCTTATATAATGCCTGCACAGAATTGCACAAGGAGGCTCAAACACTCTGCCGTGTTACATTCCCGTTATGTCAGGCACGCAGCGATGACGTACAAAGGCGCTGTGGAGCAGTCAATCAAAAAGAAAAAAAAAGGAACATTTTTTCAGCGTCGCCTCTCGCTATCAAAGGCAAACTATCTCATAGGCCGAGGAGAATTGGACACTGACAGCTTTGAATTCTCACAAGTGTGTTCAGTTAAGGAATGCGTCTACTTTCTAATAATTACGGGGGTTCCCAATATGATTATGAGGGACGCCGTATAGTAAAGAGCTCCGGAAATTCCGGCCACCTTGTGATCTTTATAACGTGCACTGACATCCCACAGTACACAAAACTCTAGCATTTTGCCTCCATCAAAATGCGACCGCCGCGGCCAGGATTCGATCCCGCGACTTTCAGGTCAGCCGTCGAGCACCCTAAACAGTAGTCCATCGCGACGGGTAATGCGTCTACATTCATTAATTAACTTGGTAATGCACAGATGCGTTTCTACAATGAAAAAAAATTAACAAATTATGCCAGTCTTATTTTGCTACCATGAAGATTACATTTGTAGAAAAGATTCACCGAAGTGTCATTTGCTTCAAAACTTATTTATGAGAGTGAATGATTAAGTATTAAAGGGCCCCTCACCAGGTGACATAACGAATTTTAGTTAGACATAGGAAGTTGTTGCGAGACCAATAAAGAGCATTATGCTACAAGAATTTTTCTAATCGGTCCGTTAGAAGCTGAGAAAAACAATAATTTGTAGCAGCGCGAAACCATGATGCGAGGAGGCGAGTTTCAAACCCTTGCCGCTCGCCCCGTGTAGCCTTCGCAAGCCAAATCCCTTCCCTGCCCTCTTCGGCACGCGAGCAGGAGGATCACATAACGCATACGCATGAACACGTCATGCGCACAAAATGTCACGAGCGCATGACGTGCCCGAACCATCCCGAGCCCCCGAAACGCGAGCGGTGTTGTGGCGGCGTTCGTTGCGCTTCATCTATGCAAGTTATGCCGAATGCGCCCTCGCCGATCACTTGGCTTTCACCCTATTACTGAGCACGAAAGCTGCAACATTTGTACGGACGCGAGACTAGCGGTGTGCCGCATGAAAATCTAGTTATACCCTTGTCACACGGGTAAGCTTAACCGCTGTTATACCCAACTGCAGTTAGCGGATTTAACCACAGTTACCGTAAACCAGACAGAGGCGCTGTCACACGTTTTGAGCGCTTCCAAGCGTTCTTTAGTTGATACATGGCTGCGTTCGTGCAACACCGCTATAACACCGCCTTGTACAGGGCTTCACGCCCGATTATGAACGCGTCAGCGGCGTGTTTTGATGTGCGTCTATCAAATAGTGTGAAGCCCTGTTCAATGAACGAACGCAGCCGTGTATGAATCTCGTGAAATGCACACGAGATTTTTGCAGCAAGACAAACTTGTACCTCAAAGACGGTAGTTTATCTTCCCAAATGCGTCTCAACACCTCTGTCGTCGCAACGGTCCAGTTGACACGCTTTTGGCTCGGTATTTCGCTGGGAACCGAGCCGCTCGCGTCTGACATGGGGGCCGCCATGTTGTCAGTTTACGGCGCTAACAGGGGTTGCCTACCTCCGTTTACGAAAACGGTCGTTAGCGGATTAACTGCGGTTAGGGTTGTCGTGTGACAAGGTACTTAGACGCGGGAGGATAAATGAGCCTAATGAGCGCTGGAACGCACTAGAAAATTAGTTTCGTTGTAAAGGGTGGCGTCTGCACGATGCGCAAAGCGCGAGAACACGAACGCGTGCGAAACAGAGGGAGATTAGACTCGAATCTCGCTGCACTTCGCAGTAAAAATTAAAAAAGAAAACGCACACATTCTGTTTGTGTGGTTTATTATTGCTCTGAAGTTTTATTCATTCATTCAAGCAACAAATTACACAAACTACACGTCGTGTCAAATAATTATCGCAGTGTCACGTGTTACTGTTGGCGACGTCAGAGCACAGTCGTCTACGTAGAGGGGCGACGTCACAGCACTACCATCTACGTAGGGCCATTTTCTCATGCACGTCATCCCCTCATTCTCTAAAGCGCGCGCCCGCGAGGGGAAGGGCAAGCAGCGTTCACCTTGAAATTTGACCCATTTCCGCGGCGCGTAGCGTTGCAAATTTTGGCAGACGTGATCGTGAACGCCCAGTGCGTGCATTGCGCTCGTCAGCTCAAAATTGTCAAACCTGGTGAGGGGCCCTTTAAGTGGTTTTTGATGTCAAGCTAAAACGTATTTTCAACGTATCAAAAGCTGAACTATGGATTGCAGGCAGCTTTTTTAGATGCGAAGCAGCTTATGAATGAGGCCTGTCTCCCCGGCGTGACCAGTGCCCCGCGTGCCACTAGATGTATGGAAGAAAGAAGAGAATGAAGCTTTCGCACGAGCGGAGAGCTCGCGCATGGTGTGCAGAAAGGAATCTTTGCCTGACATATGGACGTGCGATAGAGCGCTCGCTCCACTGCGGCGCGTGCTCTAGTATAAATCATGCAAGGTACCAACTACGCCATAAATCATGCAAGGTACCCACTTCGCCATATATCATAGTCATTCATGCAAAGTACCCACTATGCCATAAATCATGCAAGGTACCCACTACGCCATAAATCATCGTCGTTCATACAAGGTACCCACTACGCCATAAATCATGCAAGGTACCCTTAGATGCGAAGCAGCTTATGAACGAGGCCTGTCTTCCCGGCGTCGCGTCGACGTAGCCAGTGCCCCAGCCGATCCGGAGCGGCGGGCTCGCGAAGCCGAAGCGAAACGGGCGCGTTGACATCCCATTTTCAAACTTCAAGCTGCAACCTTTGCAGCAGGAGCCATTAACTTTATACTTTACGGACCACAAGGCCGTTATACTCAAGGGAAAACGTTCCCCTGAGCTTAAAGTCATATATGACGAGTAACAACGTCAGGGAACCTCGAATAGAAGGACCATGAGCAGTGATGAAGAAAACAAAACATTTACAGAAATCTAAGTCGACTCATGGCTGCTTCGCATACTACTCAGGGTTCGCTTTACGGGAAGATGACAGGATTGTTTCCCTTAAATTGTGCTTCTGAGGCATACTACTTAGCGCAGCATGCTGGGCATTAAAAATTATGGGTCGTTTGAGCGAAGACATTGGTGCTCGTGTGTGTTACTTTCTACACGTGTGCATCAGCAATGACATCGTGTTCGTTTCATCTTGCCCCGGAAACCGTGTGATACAAGGACGCACTCGATCACTCTTAATCAAATAAGAGGAACTCGGGGTACCTCCGCCTTTCGTACTTAAGCGCAACGCACGAGTGCCGCCCTGGAGCCCTCTTTACAGGAGAAGAAAGAGTGCACATGTCGAGAAGACACCGAAGAAACAGCCACGTGAAAACACGGGGAAAAAAAGAATCAGGCAGAGCCGAGAGCCCAATGAGGGCAAAAAAATAAATAAATAAAGAAACGTGAAGAGCAAAGCACGTCTTAAAAGCAAGAAAAAGAGCCAGGGAAGCTTGTAGGTAGGCGGTCATTAAATATACACCACCAACACGGCACCCTCTCAGCCGTACTCGGACTTTTCGGTCTGCAAGCGCATTGCCTGCCGCCGCAACGTAAGGTTCCGGTGTTTTGCACGCCTCGCATCACGCGATACGAAGACGGAGTAGCTGCATAATGATATCTGCGCATTTGGCAATCTATGAAGAGTATGCGTACGAAATGCCGGGATTCGATTACGCGGGAGAAGGCCCGCGTCGGGCAATGAGAAAGAGCCCGTCGCAGTGTTTTACTAATGTTGAACGAACTTGCCCGGATCGTCCTCTCGTGCATCTATTAATGAGACGTAGACGGTCCTGTGGGAAGGGCCCATTTAAGTTGCACGCGGATGAATTCAAGATGGTCCGTGTTCAGGAAAGGACTGTGTTGAGGAAATCCGCAGACACCAGCTTGTTAGCAAAGCGAATCGATTATATTTCTTACCGTTACTACATAATGAATCTCCTTTACCTTTAGCTTTTAGCCTGATGGGTAAGAGATCGAGTACTGAGAGAGAAAGAAGAAAAGAGGAACAAACAGAGAGACAAAGAGAAAGAAAGAAAAGAAAGAGAAATTCTTGCCGAAAAAAATTCTTAACCGAGGCAGGATTCGAACCCGCGTACCCTCAATCCGAAGGCGAGCGTCTTGACCACTCGACCATCCAGGCACGCTAGTAGAGCATAGCGTAGCCTTGAATAATATAGTTTAGCAAGGTGGTGGCAAAGGGAAGTGAGCGTGAGGAGGAGAGATGTGATGTTAAGGAGGAGGGAAAGGGGGAGGAGTGAGTAAAGCATAGCACAGCAATAATGAGAAACGGAGATAAAGAAACGCAGAAATAGAAAGAAAGAGAGAAATAGAGAAGGTCAGCGAAAGAGAGAGAAAGAAATAGAGATAGAGATAGAAAGAAAGGGATGAAAGAGGAAGAAAGAGAGAAAGAGCAAGAAAGAGAAAGAAATAGAAAAAAGAGAGAGAAATAAATATAGAAAAGATACATATAAAAAACAGACAGAAGAAGAAAGAAATATAGGAAGAAAGAAAGAACATTTCCACTACTTAGCAAAACAGCGAAAGCCGAGGACTACATAGGTGCCCATCAGCTTCACTGTCTTGTTAGCATTGCATCTTAAACTAAGCTATGCCTGTACACATAGAAGAATTGGTCCAAGCATTTGGTGGCAACGAAGACCTTCCCGAAGAATTCCTGGTGCTGCGTGGGTGGTACGATGAATACGACGAACGGGATGAAGATGACTTCTACTAGATTCATCCGGCTTGTGTGAATAAAATGGGTCTGCCACGGACACTGTCTCGGTGATTTATTCGAAAAAAAAATGAGGAAAGTTTGCACTAAGTCGAGCAAAAATTGGCACAGCGAAAATGGTCGATCCTGCAGAACCAGCTTACAACGTAGGAAAACTTACAACATACCAAACCTAGTTACAACATTGCAACACCTACTTTCAACATATAAAAATTTAGCAGATCCCACGTACCGTGGGAATCGATGTTACGCGAAGCATGGGCGGGAAATTGACTGTGGCGTAATTTTTTACATTGAGCGAAACGTGACGGAATGGGCTACAGAAATGTGCCAAGCTTTGCACGACTTAGTGCAAACTTGCCGCATTTTTATTTATTTATTTATTTATTTATTTATTTATTTATTTATTTATTTATTTATTTATTTATCTATATTGTTATGGGTCATGTTTTTGTTTAGGGTACGTTTATGGGGACACGCAGCTGATCACGCAGCTGAATCACGCAGCTGATTGTGAATGCGCTTAGAACAGCTTTCATTAAGCTTAGCCAAAGACATAGCGCGACTGAGAGAAAGACAAGAAGAAACACAAGGCCACATCCCAAGTGCTCGTGATGTGGCCTGGTGTTCCCCGTTGTCTCTGTGTCAGTCACGCCCCGTTTTCTTAACCAACTATGAACCAACTGGCCCAAGTCAAACCCTTGCCGTTTCACAAAGCGGTGCCGTTCCTCATATCCGAAGCACTTTCGAGTACAGGAAAGAAAAGACAAAAAAAAGGACAAAGAAACGAAAGGCAGCAGTCTTGTTAAGAAGGAAATTTTACAACTAAACAGCTCCCGACTGCGAGCCGTGGTTCAGCGCAGCTTTCTACTGGAAAACACCGCCAAGAGGCACTCATACAAGGGCTGCTGACTTCTGCATCACTTTCGCTAATCCTGTAGCTCTGTTCTGGCACCAAGGACGACTGCTGCGTTAGCGCTTAAGAGGAGGCGTCGCAAATAGAATGGAGTGCCGTTGAGCAACCAACAGCTAAACGACCAGATTGCCGGTCCCGCGGGAGCGTGGTATATGAGCAGTATACGCCACTCCGCCGACCATAAACGAAAACGACGTTTTCCCCTTTGATTTCTGTAACCGCTACATTGGCTCCATTTCGCTGTCAAGCTAACGCGGCCGTAGAGAGCCGAGTCGCGGGCGAGTGTGCGCAACCGTTTCAGCTGCGTGTGTCGCGGACAACGTTGAGTAATGGGCTGAGACAACGGGGCATGTGTTGTTTCAGTCGTAAGGAGCAGGGCTTCGAAGGAGGACGGCTTTTGCTTCTCGGCCATTGAGACCCGAAGAACTGAAAAAAAAAAAGCGTAAGTGTGAAGGCTGTCCGAGTCGCAATTCCAGCCAGGTCATTAAGGCACCCGCGCGCCTTGTACGCCTTGGGCGCTACCCGTGCTGCCTCAACTCTAACGACTCCCCGAAAACTGCCGCCACTTTCGCTCTTTCACTCTTACGCTCCCCGACTTCCGTTTGTTGCTGCATTTTGCCTCAAATTCACCTCCCCCACAAGCCACGGAGCATGTTTTCTTCGTTTCAGCGATCACTCTCCTACTCTTCTCGTGTTTTGCTAACGCACCACAACAGCGCAGCGTTCTACGACGCTATGGAACATTCCGGAAAAGTTTTGTAACGGCGCAGTAAACAGGACCCTGCCAGCAAAGTGCAAACGACAGCGCTCCATCTTTGCGCTGTCGCTGCTACTACTCCATCTATTGCAGCCACCTCTGCTCGATCGATTCCGATGCACGGGTAAATTATTATTACGTCGTTCTTGTTTTCATTTTGCGAACGCATTGTGCGGCGACTTGTGATTTACCTTTCTCTCTTTCTCAATTTCCCTCTCCATAGGTGGCTATATATACTTAACGCTAAGAAGGAAACGAACTCATATGGCGTGAAACTGCCATTACAAGACAGCATACTCAACAGACAAAGAGAGAGAGAGGCAACCTTAGAAAGGCGTTGGAAGCTCCAAACAGTGAGGTATTCATTTATATACTGCTTTATCCCTGTGTCCAGTGACGGCAGAATGACTCTTAGAATGACTGTCGCAATGATGTTTTGAAGCTCTAGATTTCAGAAAGGCGCCCATAGCCCGGCCTATCCCCCGGAAATTTCAAAACATTAAAGGTTTCTACCAAGAGGAATTCGAAATTTCTGACTCCTTCGAAAATGTTGCGAGGAAAAGAATGGTGCCTTGATTAGAAAACAATTGATGATCACGATTAAGGGTCGTTATCGTGCAGTGGCCCCAAACTTGGATTTACGAATTCCAAATACCAGCTGAAAAATGGTTAGCAAATTACAGAAAACGTCGGAAGAACAAAGTAATATCGCTGTTGTTTTATATTGTTCTTGTGTGTTCTGGCATTGCGAAGAAATAACATTATGCGAAATTATGAGTGTGATAGAACATTCTCCACAGACGTCCCGAGGGGATTAAAAAATTGTGGGTGCTGCGAATGACTTTATTTGTCGAAATAGTGCCGCTGAATTTTGTGACATTATTATGGCTATGCTTACTATGCATCGCAAGTGCATAAGTAGGGGGGAGAGAGAGAGAGAGCGGGGATTTGGAATGAAAGGGAGGCTATCCAAAGCTTAGCGCGATTGGAATTAAGAAAGTGCAAAATGAAGTGAAGCGTTAATCTTTCAGTTCATCCCCAGTGCATCTCAACAGGCGCGGCAGTGTTGTTATGCAGTACCGGCCACGGTGGTCTAGTGCTTAAGGTGCTCGACTGCTGATCCGAAGGTCGTGGGATCGAATACCGGCCGCGGCGGCCGCATTTCGGTGGAAGCAAAATGCTCGAGGACCGTGTATGTAGGCTTAGATGCACGTTAAAGGACACCGAATGGTAAAAATTTCCGGATTCCCCAATTGGGATGTAAAATACCAACAATCATTATTTTGTTACGGATTGCACCGCTGATGCACGAGGCCACAGTTCCATTTATTTTTCTTCTGCACGACAATGCACAACACGCACAACAGGCCAAAAAACTCATCACGCTTATATTAACACGAACTCCGTTTTAAATTGCTTTTGCTCAAGGAGTCAGCCGAAGAAAAAAAAAAAAGAAAAGCCCGATACTGATGTATCAATACAGAGCAACGCAATATAGAAGAAAGCTCGAGATTTTCCTATGTAATGGCGCTCACGCGAGTTCTTCGTTCTTACCCCAATTGCGCTTGTGATGAAACTCGCGGCCGTGCAATGGCTCTTGGGAACTACTGGCGGTCGCCATTATGGTAATTTTAGCACGGTCATTAGGGTCGTTATGCAAAATTGTCTTTTCCCGCGGATTTGACGAGCAATGAGACGGTTGCATATTTCAAATGGCAGTCTCATCACCAGAACGAAACAAGCAAGGCATTTTGTTCTTTCTTCGGTGACGAGGATAATGTCCCATTTAGCCGCTTGAGGCGAATTGCGGCCGCACTGAACTGCACGCGCCACCTTTCGGTGAGCCACTTCTTCAACGTTACCTCACCACACAGAAAGAGACGTCGAAGGCTTTTTGGAGCTGTTCACTTCTTTCTTTCGTAATCTATACATGAAGGGACAGATAAAGAGAGAGAGAGAGATAGACAGAGAGAGAAAGTGTCAGGTAGATTTTTTTTTATAACAACATGGTAATCTAAACATTTTTGGGGTTATAATTTCCGAAACCACGATATGATTATGAAAGACGCCTTAGTGGAGGGCTCCGGAAATTTAGACTACCATGGGTTTTTTAACGTGCCCTTAAATCTAAGCACACGGGCCTCTAGCAAGTCGCTTTCATCGAAATACGACTGCTGCTGCCAGGATTCAGTCCCGCCACATTTAGGTCATATAATCTCATTATCAACGTCTGTCACCGATGCCTTGAGGCTGTTACTAACTGAGGTACGATCGATTGTGTGTTGAAAATTAAAGCAAGTCAGCAATTTATTCCTGAAACTTGTAGAAAGAAGGCAGAAGACGCCGCAAGTAAGGCCTAAAGAGCTTATACACATCGCTTCAGCAACTCCGCAGGCAATGGATGTGCGTAATCTTGAAGACACAGGATGCGAAATTAACGGTTGCACAAACAAGCACGAAATGTCGACAGTATCAACGTCAAGCTTTACGAAAGCGCGCTATGACTGTCAGGTTTCCGCATTACTTGAAAAGTGAAGGTAGAGCTCCCTAGTGAGGCTCCGATGATTTTTACGCGCACACTGAAGAACATACGATGAAGCTCCCAACGCGCTTGTCTGGGTCGTGAGAGCGGCGTACTACAGCATATTTGCGTCCTCTGGTGGAGATCCCTAGATGGGCAAAGGCAATATCCTTATCAGCAAGCGCTGTCTTCCTGGAAGGTCATAATTTGTAGCGTTGTCCTCTGTGCAACGGAATCAGACGCAGCACTGAGAAATGAGGTTTTGCCAGTCTGCGAAGTCATGCCTTATTAAGGCGAAAGCCTTAGATGCCTCATCAAACGCGAAAATTGACTGTCGGCGTCAACACGAGTTACGCAAAAAATTCTCACGTGATTACGTCACAATATGATGTCATAATGACGTCACAGATCACCGAAATTTGTGACGCGTCACCATGACGTCACTATGACGTCACGTAAGGTGACTTCACACCGTGAAATCACACATGACATCGTCGTTAAATTGGTCAAAAGTGGGCCGATCACGGAGGCAGTGCAAAACCAGATGACGTGCACAAAGCTTGTACTGCCTCTGATCCTGGAGGCGGTGCAAAACAACGTTAGGCGCAGAAAGCTATCGGAGGAGGGCGGGGAGGATCATTATGTCGACTGAGAAGAAAAGATGATTTTCGCCTTCGAGTCGTCTTAGGTGAATGCATAAGGGACCCTGTGTGTCATCTTTACGTAGCGATAACTACCGAAGCTTGCCTGGCACGTAAACTCGTATTGCTGTTAAATTGAAGCAATAATAACCAAATGTACACTTACAATATTGACTCGTGGCCATCCTCCCATCAAACAATGCATAGACAAAGTAACTTGCATCAAGCAAGCGGCCTATCTGTATTGATTTCGTAAACGCACTCCAAATTGTATCGCTTCCGCGCTCTATTTCTTATAGCTTATAATAAATAGAGCGCAAAAGTTACAGGCAAATGTTATCGGGGTATGTAGGGCTAGTTTACGTTAAGATGTTGTCTATTGGATGCACTGGTAGAAACTTCTTTGGCTACTTCATCGCAGAAACACGTGCTTATAGTGTGTCGCCGTGCCACTTGCGAAAGGCAGAAGGTTGCCATAGAACCGACCGCGAGGCAATGGAGCGTATCGGTTACTCGTCTTCATCGTTTCTGCAGACAAATGGGCTGTGTGTGTCTGGAAATACTTATAGCGGCAATAGAACGACCGTTATTACGTTTGCAAAAAGCTTCTCTCAGAACACGAACGCTTCTAGACGTACACTGTGTGTCTCAAAGCAGCACATTCGCCGTAACAGGGACACCAAGACACATAGCAAAATGCCATTAAGGAAGGACTGGATTGTGCTATAATAGAACCAATAAACTTAAGCTGGTTCTAGAAGTAGTGAGCATAAAATTATTCAATTCTAAATAGTTTTGGAGTGAATGCTCAGGAGCCAAATCCAATAAAGAAAAACCAGTCCTTCGACTGTTGCGCTAGCAGCCAGGTGTTTTTCAGGGAAGCTAAACAGATGTAGAAAAGCATACTGTATAGGAAGCGATATACTTCTCTGAGGCTGTTTTTCCCTGCCCCTAAACTATAGAACTCGAAGCGGCTTTTGGGAACTCAAGTGAAGTTTTGAATTGGAAACAGAGATGTTGCGAAGGCATTCTTACGTCCCTTTTGCCGAAGCATTTCGCAACTTCTGAGAAAATCAGAACTCTCGAGCCCTGCCGCGATTACAAGAAACACAATTCTTGATTCCTTTCCGCTGAGGCTTTCCAGTTTCAAGTGCATTTTATCTCCAGCAGTCGAAAAGAAACGGATTTGAGTGTGTCGACGGTGGAAGGAAATTGCTTAAGAAAGAGAAAGAGAAAATGTGCTCGGGTCAGGACTCGATGACTCTTGAAAGCCGAATTAGAAATTTGCTTTCACGAAACGCTCTGCAAAGACGGGTCAGAAAGGGTTCCATTACCCGGTTCAAATGCTGCTACAAGTGTCCTCCCCTATAGTGGCACCCACTCGCGGTGAGAATGAGAAAGAGCGGCATCTCGTTTAGATGCGTTACGTTCAGCGCGAGAAAGCGAGGACGCGCTGAGCCATCACAGACACAATGAGTAGGCAAAACATTCGCTCATAAAACAGGGGGCACCGAGAGAGAGAGAGAGAGGCTGCAATGCGTGTAACACGCGTCCAGAGAAAGCGCGCTCGAGCGACGACCCGCAATCTCCAGCGCAAAACTGCGACAGGAGAAGACGAGGCCTCGGCCTCGTCATCAACTTAAACGGCCCCGACCCACCACTCGGTCTCTCGCACGCTCGGTTCGGACCAGAAAAGCGACGAGTGGCCGCTGCCAACCAAATGACCGGATAGCGCCAAGTGCCCCCCATTTTATTTCTGCCACTCTCGTCGCATCTCGCCACCACCGCACTTCCATTAGAAGTTGGACGCTGCGCAGTTGGCGTCCTCTACGGAGCCTCCTCTCCCTTTATGCAGCCTTTCATCCCTACTCAGAGCTTCCCATTTTCCCTATATTGCCCGGATCAGGAGAGTTTAATTTGTTTGGCCGGGGGCGCAAAAGGGGTGGGACCCCCGCGCAGCAACTATAGCGTTGCTGGCGCGGCTAAAGACGAGCGCGGCCGCCGCTCGTGCTTCGTTTCGCACCCCGACCCTATTCGGCTGCGAACTGGAAGCTGCGTAATGCGAGCCGGCAGCGCGCACGCACCATGCGCTTCTGCGAGGCTGACACGCGTAGCGCTGTTACACCAACGCGCAATGAACATCGCGTAAGCGAACGATTAAAGAAGCGCCTCGGGTCTGGCGAATCTAATGACCCGTAAGCGGCAAGGAGCGGCTCTTTCCGCGCGCTGTACTTGCACTGCTGTCGCCTACGCTGCCGCTGAGCGCCGAACTTCGCTTGCTGTTAAGCGGGAAATATACAGAAAATGAATGCGCAACGAAAACGCAGAAAAAGGATGCCGCATAATCGCTCGGGCTGAGCAAATGGCACGTTCTCTATGCCAAACTTGCGTAGCAAGCGCAATAGCTGTGTTTATACTAGCATCGCCAGCACTGGTATAGAAAAGCTGGGTCTTGCTTCTGAAAGCGAGGTTGTGGCTTCACTCCTTAGACGTGGTATCTCGAGACACCGAGAGATTCACCAAAAATAGTTTGTGTTTACGTGCGCGTGTGCAGTTAAGCTAAAGCGCATTCGAAATGCTTTCAGCCGACCTGTGAAAGAAGCTGCTGGAGTCGCGTCGATCAAGGAACCTTATCTGCGACAAGCACAAGGTGATGACGGCGGCAGCGATGGCGTCATTATGAGAAGCATAGGCGTGCGCACAGGGGGGGGGGGGGGGGGGGGGGCAGGGGGGGCGGCCGCCCCCCCCCGAATCATCTAAGAGGGGGGGGCGCAAAATCCGACCCGTACATTCACCCTTCTAGTCACCTAAGAGGGGGGGGGGGGCGCAAAATCTTCCCCATACATTGACATAGTAGGGTGGGGGGGTGCTGCGATGAACCTTTGCCCCCCCCCCCCCTAATGGGGAACCCTGCGCACGCCTATGATGAGAAGCGTTCCGGTAAAGAAACGTTGAGGTGTGCCGCACAGGACACGACCTAAATCCCACGCGATGTTTGCGTTTATGCGGTACACAAATGATGAGTGCGAGACGCACAAATTTACTCAAAGCCATGTGAAGCCAACCAGTAACATATGTGTTTTGTGCTATGGCACAAGGTCATCTATCATTAGTGTGGCCAAAAAAAAAACAATATCTCAGCACTGAAAAGCTCAAAAGAAAGAAAGAAAGAAAGAAAGAAAGAAAGAAAGAAAGAAAGAAAGAAAGAAAGAAAGAAAGAAAGAAAGAAAGAAAGAAAGAAAGAAAGAAAGAAAGAAAGAAAGAAAGCTGTTGAACATTGAGTCGGACCGAAAGAAAGCGGCAAATGGCTTCGAGAAAAAGTGCGCCCCATATAGAAGCGTAAACTTCAGAAGCTCCGCGTTCAAATTCTTTGTGGGATTATTGCGAAAAGCTCAGAAAATAATTGTCTCCTTGGATGATCCCCTAGATCCAGATAGCCACTCACACTATGTATTTCTTCTATATGCCGCCTCAACCTATACTAGCACCACTTTTTTTTCTGTATCCCTTGAAAGCAGAAATAGTGAAGGCGGAAAAAGGAGGCTGGATTCGCGCAAACATTGTGACGCATCGGTAAAAACACCCGGCGCGTCCCCGCACAGTTCCTGCTCCCGACTGCTAGGCGCGAAGTTCCTGTGTACAATTAGTACCTCATCTGCTCATACAGGTGGCAATTCTTTCTTTGAAATGTAGCCCACAGCATAGACGAAATAAGGTTTAAATGGTTGTCGCACCCACGTGTTGAACAAATAAACTACCTCGTTTGTGTTTGCGCTAACCTGTGCTTACAAATTTTACGTTAAACCTGATCCGAAGGCCTGATCATGTTAGCTAATCTTGACGCATACATAACATTAGCGAATGCTGCTGACCAATGGCATTAGTTGTGGATTCGACCGAAGTTGCGTTCGCACATGTTTAATTCAATGGTATTGATTTTTTTCTTTAATGTTGAAGATTGCCGTCCGAACTCTGTGCACACGAACGCAGCCTCATATAAATGTATGTGGTACTGAGAAAAGCAAAAACAAAATATTAAGGCTCTACAGTGGCCGTACCCTTTACAAACTTTGTAATCGATATGACCACCAACCCAGCAACACCGCGTATTGTGCAATAAACGTGTCAGGGGTTCTAAAAGTGCGCCAACTAGACGTACGTTAAGATGTCGAAATAACCCAATAGACATAAGTGACCACAAAAATCTTGCTCCTGCTTGCAGAGCACGTTATCTTTCTCTAACACGCGAACTTGCGAGGTGGAAGCCCACTTCTTGGTAATGTTGAAGCTAGAACACTTGAGTGCAGTTGCGAAAGCACCGTAACGGCGCGCGTCAATACCCCGGCATATTGCGGGAAAGCCCGCTTGAACTCACTGCGCAGGGCTGCCGGACCAGACCAAAGAAAAACGGCGCGTTTTTCTGAAGTCTTACAAATCCTGACAAATCTGCGGCCACAGCTGGAACGATCGAAAGTTAAGTGTGTTTCCTGTGCAGAAAAAACGCGAAAAGGTCAACGTGCTACAGAACGCGACGACGGATAGACTGTCGCGCCTCCCCGCCCAATTCCTTGTCTCTCCGTGTCATGCTATTAACCTTTCCTTGCGAAACTGCACCTTGCGAAACAATGCGTTTACATGGGAAAGCAAATGACACGGAAAGAATTTGTAAGCGCGCCGCTAGCCCACAATTTATCTTAGAGGCAGTCAATGGCTTCGATGTTTACCGCGGATCCTAAGCCGCTGATTCTCTGTGTTCCACTTTCGGAGACCATTCCAGACATCAAAGCGTTCAGGGTGTTGTAACACGACTACTATCCAGACTTGCAGATAAACTGCCGCCTACCAAACAGCTTATTTGCGTTAAATCTGTTACAGTTTTCTTGTTATTTTATTATATATTATTATCTACCGGCGTACAGCCACTGCGAAAACGCATCGCTCTGATGACCTAAAAATGTATTCCTCATTTGGCGTGCAAAGTGAGGTGAACTGTCAAACCCAATGTCCGAACGAATTTGGCGCTGAGTCTCCAGGGTGCTGTTAATGATACAAGTTTTATAATCCCAACTGTATTCGTGCTTGCATCTCCTTTGAATGCATGCTCGTGGGGAGTGTCGACACATCCTTCACAGTATATCATTTCATGCACCGAACGTGGTTTAAGATATTTATTTCAGACCAAATCGCCCTTGCAACACGCAGTTTAGTATGCGCCTATATTGCATGCTGCTTTCACGTTAAAGACGTGATTGCTCGGTGGCCGAATATAGCTCCGACACTAGGAGAAAAAAAAAAGAGACTTATAGATTTAGGTACGCAAGCACTGCGTTGCTTGGTTACACGCGCTGCTATTTTTGAAATATAACATGCGCACCCAAGAGGTTAGCATAGGATAAACACGCAGTGGCAAGAAACACAAGCGAATTCGTACGCAAAGCTTTGGGCACCCTTTTATAAAACTTCCAAAGGACCAAGTCGCTACTCCCACTGGCTACGTCAAGCGTTGCTTTAAATCAAGCTAGAAGCGCTTCCGACTTATTCAGTCCAAATTGGAAGCATACGAAGCGTCTTGAATCCTATGCTTCGAACTCAAGTACAACGCTCTTGCTTCTAGGAATATTGCTCTCACTACCGTAATGCCCCGGGGCGATTGTTGAAGAAGCGCTATATCATCATTCAAGCTCATGTGCACAGGCACCCACCCACCCACGCACCCGACCTTGCACCCGACCACGCACGCACACACACACACGCACACATATGGCGTGCATCTGTCGGCCAGTGAGCCGAAAAGCGTGCAATAAAGAAATGAGAGAAAAACTGCACCGCTGTCTCAATGCGTGAGGAACCACGCAATGACGACGGCTGCAGGTTGCAAGTCAAGTTGGGCAAAACAGAAAGCAAGTAGCGTGAGAAACAGCGCACAGGAAGCGCAGCGCTGAAGTAAAACAGAGCGACGGGAAAAGGAGATAGGGCACAGGGCACGAAGGTGGAGGGGAATCCATATTGGTGGAAACAACCCCGGGATGTTCGGCACGAAATCGTATTTGCCTAGGCCCCCAGAGCAAATATTGGTGTTGCGGGAGCGCCGCAGTAGAAGGCCAGCCACTCTTCCCCGGGCTGCTTCCCTCTACGACCGTTCCGCATGCCAGCAACTGACGTCGCGCTTTTGCCGAATTCTTTCCGCAACGCCAATGGAATCTACTAGCCGAGAGAAGCTATAGGGGCGCACTATATATCGGGCCGGCGACCGCGCTCTCGGGCATGGTCGGGGTATAAGCACCCGCTGCTTGCAACTAACATCCGTTACGTAAACGCACCGGGACACCCGTGCAGTGCTGAACCAGAGTTCTCGGCACGTGGTTCATTTAGGCAATGTTTGACGAGAATGGAGAAAAATATCGTTACCTGTCTCTCTAACGACGTCTGATGATGCAACGAGTCTGAGCTTCGTACACTGTAATGGAAACGCGATGGGCAGTGGTAATCCCGTAATGGAGTTGTTCGATTTAGTTTAGATAAACCGCGGTACCTCTTTACCTAGAACAGAAATATAAGTAACGGTGGTATGTTTACGTTCACCAATACATTATCACGTTAATTTAGTCAGGTAATAGGTTATATATTTGGGCTGGTTGGTTCTTGATTACGAGTAGAAAAACAGCGCTAAAATTACAGATGGAAGAAAGGACACGTGCCGTGGTCTGTGTCCTCTCTTCATCCTGCAGTTTTAGTGCTGTTTTTCTACTCTTAATCAGGTAGGCGAGCTGCCTGGGTCTGAAAACGCTTGGTTTATGAGGCTTAAAGGGCCCCTCACCAGGCCACATGGCAAATTTTAGTTAGACGATGGAAGTTGTTGTGTGCCGAATGAAGAGCAGTATGCCGCAAGAATTTTTCAAATCGGTTCATTACGAGCTGAGAAAAACAATAATTTGTAGCGGCGCGAAACCATGATGCGAGGAGGCGAGTTTCCAATCCTTGCCACTCGCCCCGTGTAGCCTTCGCAAGCCAAATTCCTTCCCTGCCCTCTTCACTTGACACATACGCATGAACACGTCATGCGCATGCATGGTCACGTGCGCGTGACGTGCCCGAGCCAGCCCGAGCACGCGAGCGGCGTTGCACGGCCGCTACCCTTTTTTTTATGTAGCGGCCGTGGGCGTTGTGTCGGCGTCTCTGTGGTGTACTGCCTGTTTCTGCGGGACGGGCATGAAAGTTGCGACATTTGTACGGGCACGAGAGTGGCGGTATCATGAGCCAGTGCCGCATTAACGTTTACTTGGACGCGGTAGAATAAATGAGCATAATGAGTGCGCGAACGCGCCAGAACATTACTTTTGTTTCCAGGGCTCGCGTCTGCTCGATGCGCTAACCGCGGTGACACGAACGCATGGTAAACGGAGGCACATTAGAGATGCGGTAATTCACTAAAAAAATGAAAAAGACGCACACATTCCCTTTGTGTGTCTCATTATTTCTCTCAAGTTTTATTAATCCATTCAAGCAACAAATTACACAAAATACACATGTGTCAAATAATTATCGCAGTGTCACGTACTACTGTTGGCGACGTCAGAGCATAGTCGTCTACGTAGAGGAGCGACGTTACAGCACTACCATCTACGTAGGGCCATTTTCTCATGTACGTCATCCCCTCATTTTCTGGGCGCGCACCCGCGAGAGGAAGGGCAAGCAGCGTTCACCTTGAAACTTGACGCATATACGCGGCGCGTAGCGGTGCAAATTTTGGCAGACGTGATCGTAAACGCCCACTGTATGCATTGCGCTCGTTAGCTCAAAATTGTCAAACCTGGTGAGGGGCCCTTTAACGTCCCATAGCGACTCAGGCTGCGAGAGACGCCGTAGTGGAGGGCTCCGGATAATTTCGACCACCTGGGGTCCTCGGACGTGCACTGACATCGCACCGTATACATGGGCTTCTAGCGTTTCGCCTCCAACGAAGTGCGACCACCACGGCAGGGCTCGAACCCGGGTCTTTCGCAACAGCAGCCGAGAACCATAACCTCTGTACCACCGAGGCGGCTGTCGGAGCCTGCACTCGCTTGTAATATACGTATGTATAATAATATAACGCGAACGCACAAACACGTAATATGGTTATTTCATGACTACCTTGTTGCCTCAGATAACAACAAAAGATGGACTAACGGTCATCGCTCATTAAAAACACCACCTCAGTACTTGCTTATACAAAAGCGTCGACAAGGCGATGATTCGATAGATACTGCTTACGATGAGATGTGTTTACTTAGAGATGGGCTGATGGAAAGAGGAGGAGGGTTGCCGCGCCGATACCGAGCGGCTCCCTCCTCCAAACAAACAAACAAACAAACAAACAAACAAACAAACAAACAAACAAACAAAGGAAGAGCAAGCGCTCTTCCTTTGTTTGTTTGTTTGTTTGTTTGTTTCCTCAAAATTATGGCACTTACCCACACTAGGGGATTGGCCAAGACTGCGTATCTTCCTCCTCCTCTTATTTTTCCATCTTTGTCGCCGCGGCGTATCAGTATGTTAATAACACATGCAATCGGCATTAAAGAGCTAGGCTATAATAGGAAAAAAGTCATAGGGTCCTTTATGCATTCACCTTTATTAATCGCCTAAGACGCTTCTAAGGCGAAAGCCATCTTCTTCTTCTTCTTCTCAGTCCATGAACTGAACCTCCCCCGCCCTGCCCCCCCCCCCCCCCCCCGAAAGCTTTCTGCACCTCACCTGGTTTTGCACAACCTCTGTGATCGGCCCACATTTGACAAGCGATGATGCCATGTGACGTAACGCGACGTGATGTCATAGTGACGGCACTAACTTTGGCGATCTGTGACGTCACGATGACGTCATCACGTGATTATCTTTTTTCATCAATCGTGTTGACGCCGACGGTCAATTTTATCGTTTGACGAGGCACCTAAGGCTTTCGCCTTAATAAAGGCTATAATTATAACAAAGACGCCGGTCAGAACATTGCATACATAACGAAGACATCGTCGCACTTTGTTACCACTGCACGTGCGTGCTCAACTCCGGTCAGTTGCTCTACTGTTAAGATGCTAATGTTAAGATTAAGAGTTCTAGATGCAAACATACCCACTGCTTTCCAAAAGAAGTCCCTCATGAGTGCCCACTTCAGTATGTGCCGTGTGCATGCGTGTGCACGCGTGCGTCTGCGTACGTTTGTATGCGGGCGTGCGCGTTTGTTACATTATCATCGTATAAGGGGGAGCGCATTGGCCTTCTGGAACGCGCGGCCGCCGATAGCGGATTCCCGATTTCATTTTTCTTTACCTCCACTTGCTCAGTTGTTTTGCATCGCGTCACGTCGCGCACATACACCAGTTAGGCCTCGGCAGCCATAGTACTTCGAAGAGAACGTGGCGTGTGCCTTTAATGTGTACTTCTCTAGGAACGATCGGTCCCGGAAGCAAACGCAGCTTCTCTTCTATGACCGGCCACCCAGCTGCGGTCACTGAGAGGATACCAAGGCGTTCGCAAGCGTAGATGTTGCGAAGAGCAAACTTCAAGCAAGAGAAATTGACACAGTAAGTTTGGAACAACGCCAGTCGATCGGCACTTAGATAGGCCAAGCTCCATCGTGACTGCACTTCTAAGACATAAAGGCTCAAGCAAGGAATGAAGGGAAGGGGGATACGTATTTAGAAAGGAATAAAAGAAACCCTGATGCAATCGCCCCTAGACGTTGCCCTTCTTGTCCTTGTTCTTATTGTTCTTTACACGTGTCGCACAAAATTCACGCGAAGCTCAGCACGAGGGATAACCATCAGTCAGGCTTCCTGGTTGATTTCACGGAAGGATGTTCTTCTATTCAAAATTTCGTATCTTCATTGTGACGTTATGGATCATGATTTTCTTTCGGTGCGTAATAGGACAGGGTACAGCAAGAAACAACGACAAAAGTACTCCTTTCCTCCAAGGAATAAAGACGCGTTCCACATTGGTATACTGTAGCAATAAACTAGCACACTTTAAACTGTTGACTGTTATGGCTTGGCCTCAATTATTCATATATAGTTCCATAGCCGTGCGCGGGGTTGCCCGTAAGGGGGCGCCAAGTTTCACCGCATCTATGCACAAAAGCTCGGTTATGTAAGCATAGCGGGAAGAATATTTCCCCATTCGCTGAAACCGCAGAGCGCTTAGCTCAGATCTTGAGACTTACGCGAAGCCCTGCTTTCAGAATACTACAAACCCGCACATCCTGTCCGACTTGAGTGAAGCTTTAGTGAAAAGAAGAAACAAGTCACAGTTTCGCCGCAAGGGCGAAGCAATGAATGCGATAGCAATAAATTAATGCTATACGAAGTGAGGCTCGACAATCGATACTCTCAGTTTGAACAGCGCTCCTGTTGCAAAGGCGGCCGAAGCAGCGAAGGAAACTTCGCTGCTTCGTGCTTCAAGTGTCGAGCTGTGACACTTGATAGTTCGCGCTCATCTTCTCTTTGTTCGTTTAGCGGCGTCCCTTGAGCTCGAGTGACTTTCGTACGCTCCGTAACATGAGCGCGGACATCACGGTGAAAGCTTGAAACATTCCTCTTCCCCTCACCACGAGAAAACCGCGCGAGCAGACAGCGGAAGGGCAAGGTTCTCCCTGCGCAATTATAAGAAGAAGCGAGCGAGCTCGCCGACGACTTTTAAATACGCCCGTCTACGCCCGTCGCCCTCCTAGCGCCATCTCGCTGGTAATGAAGAAACGCTTATAAGCGCCTTCCGTCTCCGAGTTCGTCCAGCGGTAAAGGGTGTGTATATAACGCTCGCCGTTAGGAACGTGGAGGATCTGCGCTTCGTGGCGTAGTGGTTAGAGCCACTCGCTGCGGAGCAATAGGTCCCCGGTTCGATTCCGCGCTTCGGAAGCATTTTTCTGAATTATTTTTCTTTGGGGCTTTTATATATATATATATCGTAGCGAAGCCTTTGAGATGAGTAATGGGTCGCGCTCTTTATAGCCTTCTAGTGGGTCGTCCTCTTTGGCTCTTCCCGCTCGCGCTCTGAGCTCGTGTTCTTGCTTGACTGTCGCCATTGAGCATCGTCGCCGACTGCCGTCTAATAAACACCTCAACAATACATACTTATACATATACGGTGCATGACGGCGGCGACGGCAAAATCCAGCCGAGACTGTCCATATAATTGCTATCGCAATAAAACCGTGCCAATGTCATCTCGCCTGTGAGACCAAGTTGCCTAGTCGAATAGCGATGACGCGTAGCTCAATAAAGAATGAAAGATGAAAGGTGCCCTCTCGACGTAAGACAAGAAATAGGACTGTTATTTCCGGCACGCGTAAGCTGCAAGACCCTGGAGGACGCCAGAACTGATGAAGAAAAACAGCAGGACATCCTAAATCAATCAAAAGTAAATATCAGATTTAAAAAGAAGGAGCTGTTGCAACTTAGAACCTAATTTACTCGAGGTGTCCAAGAAGTTCGGGGAGACGTACGGGCACCCACTTAAGGGACTACGATATATATATATATATATATATATATATATATATATATATATATATATATATATATCTGTGTGTGTGTGTGTGTGTGTGTGTGTGTGTGTGTGTGTGTGTGTGTGTGTGCCTGAAATTCGACGCATAACGCGCGGATTGCGAAATGAAGGCGATATACATATTTTTTCAGTATGATGTTTCATTGCCCCTGCCTAGTCATCGATTTTTTTTGTCTTCTTCGCAGTGTTAGCCTGTATGTTCTCCAGTTTATTAAGCCACACGCTCAGTCGGACAGGCTCATTAATCCTGAGCGAAAGTGGAGACCGCCTACGTTTGCGCCTGCGTGAGTTCTGCATCAGTGTCGCATACCGGGGTACAGGGAAAAGGGCGCAGATTGCGGGAGGAGGTTGTACTCGCCTCGGACGGCACATCAAAGCTCCACGCAAGAAAAGCTCTAACGACTACGATTTTCGGTCGGTGTCACGTACGCCACGTCCCCCTTGTCGACTCACGCGCATCGCGTTAGGGTTTTGGTTATGGTCAATGTAAGCAGCGGCGCTTTCTTTCTTTCTTTCTTTCTTTCTTTCTTTCTTTCTTTCTTTCTTTCTTTCTTTCTTTCTTTCTTTCTTTCTTTCTTTCTTTCTTTCTTTCTTTCTTTCTTTCTTGTTTTCGGGTGTGTAGATTTATTGGTAATATAAAAGAACCTGATGGGCTGTTAGGTTAGAAAAGTTAACGCGATAAATTTTCCGAAACTACTGGTACCTTGAACGTTATAGTTGAAACGCTCGTGACTGGGCGCGTGGAAGGAAGGAATGACCCAGAATAAATCGTTAACGTTGCTTCGAAAAGCGGGCCGCTAACGCCAGGGTATCGCTAGTCTGAGTTGTTAAAAAAAAGCGCCGCAGTAACGCAACAATTGCACATGTGCACAAATGACTGCACTGGCGTGTCATACATTGTTGTTCTGACGACAAAGTGCCCAACTTGCCATTATTGTGGAATCTCTTCCGGCTTTATAGGTACATCATAATACTGACTGAAACAATATAGCGAAATGTTTATAAAGTTGATGACGCTGTACAGGCGCATTCATAGATAGATAGATAGATAGATAGATAGATAGATAGATAGATAGATAGATAGATAGATAGATAGATAGATAGATAGATAGATAGATAGATAGATAGATAGATAGATAGATAGATAGATAGATAGATAGATAGATAGATAGATAGATAGATAGATAGATAGATAGATAGATAGATAGATAGACAGACAGACAGACAGACAGACAGACAGATAGATAGATAGATAGATAGATAGATAGATAGATAGATAGATAGATAGATAGATAGATAGATAGATAGATAGATAGATAGATAGATAGATAGATAGATAGATAGATAGATAGATAGATAGATAGATAGATAGATAGATAGATAGATAGATAGATAGATAGATAGATAGATAGATAGATAGATAGATAGATAGATAGATAGATAGATAGATAGATAGATAGATAGATAGATAGATAGATAGATAGATAGATAGATAGATAGATAGATAGATAGATAGATAGATAGATGTCATCCTGGTTTATCGCTTGCATAGATACTCGAGGTTGATTATTATGTAACCACTATGCTTAGAACGCGTTAGTTGCGGCTTCAATCCGGAAACCTCCCGAGGTTTAAATCTTGTCCCGCAGAAATACTCGGTGCGAACTCCAATGCAGAGACGTGTGCCTATTACGAGACTGTTGGAACAGAGGACTAATGAACTACATAGCATCTCTGAAAATCGCGAAAGAACAGGGATTCTATATACTCGAAAACAACTCGCGCAAAACTGATTCTTTCACAGAAGATTAAACATCGAAGCGACTCCATTGTGTGTTGGTTGTGCGCACAAAATGCTTTGCTGCTACAGGAAGTGCATGGACGATGTAGAAGTGCAATCACACCGCCGCCGTCAGAAGCGACGTATACTTCCATGTTGCCGCAGTATTTCATCCCAGGAAAAAAAAAACGCAGTGTGGGCGCCCATTAGACCTGCCTTTGTTGTCTCATGCTTGCGCACCGTGAAATGTACAGTACCCACAGATTCAAACACGACATCAAATTTTTCCGTATAACGACTGGTATGCGCAATTACTCGAATTAACCACGTCATGTCGCGACCAATCTGGTCTCTAAAGAAAACTTGGGCTCTGATCTACGCGTTCGAGTCGAAATTACGCCGATATGTCCCGAACTGAAGACGGTGGAAGCGGAAGTATGTGTGTTACTTGTCCTGTTTGTCCTGTTTCAATCCGTGAGTACTGTACTCAGATCTGACTACTCGACAAGTAAAAGCGGAGGTGCGAGAATGGTTCCTGCTATTTATGTCTTTCAGCCATGCACGTGATGTGAACTCGCAAACAGACTGCGAAAAATATAAAAAGACAGCGCGATAAATTTGGACATCTGTTATAGCGTTGGCGTGAATTCAGTCTACCTTCAGTGGATCAGAGGTTACCGCAGTAGAGACTATTAAGATCACTTTTGTCTAACAACCTAGCATACAATAGGTTACCATGTGAGCTCGACGCATACCTCAAACGCGCTGCGAAGGAACGAAGTTCCCTCACAGCCCGGTTGAGGTGTCCACATAGAAACGAAGCACGGCAGGCGAATGCGAAGGCGATGCAAACGGGGCCCGATCACGGTATCGCGTTGCACTCTTAAATTCGAAGCTTAAGCGTCCTGCAAGTTTTTTCAGTGAAATAGATCTTACTTGCTCCTCTCGCTTCTTTCTCTTTATAGAAAGTTTCAATGGGACCTCGTGTACGCGTGTTCTCGGAGCGCGGGTGGTCTGACCTAAAGCGGCAGCGTAGATTCGAACTACGGAGGTCCCACGTGCGGCGACGTCTTTTTTGTCGCCAGAACGTGACCTTCACCTTGGCGTGCTTCGAAAAACATAGAATGTTATCCATTCTGTCGATATCTCTGATGTCAGCAGGGACCGGAAGCTCTCCAGCGCAGACTTGCAAAAGCAACGCAGAAGCTTGTAACTCGATATCACACGCTACGTTTTACTCTGGCGGCTCATCGAACAAAACAGCACTCTTAACGAGAGATCTTCCGGGAACAAATGCCATCGGCTTCGCATGAAGGTTTGTTGTTGCTCCCAATTTTATCGACTCGAGCACAGCGCAATGCGAACGGCAAACGCCGGGGACATCGCTAATGCTCACTTCCTGTGTTTAGCTAGGGTCCACTGTGAACGTGCGTGCGTGGATCTATCAGAACAACGCTTATACCATGTACACGCTGATCGATTGATTGTTTTTCTCGGACCCTGTACCTTTTTCAATGTCCTAGATTAAATACGCTTTAAACTAATGCAGTGGTAGCAATGTTATATAGTAAAAAAAAAGCGTATTAAATTACGAAAGGAAACTCGTTAGTGTTAACTCAACAGACGAGTGCAGTAAACTGTACGCCGTTCGTAAGCACACGTACGGTTGGTTTATGAGTTTTAACGTCCCAAAATGGGTTTCTTAAACGTGCATTGACATAGCACGGTACACGAGCCTCTAAGCATGTCGTTTTCGTTGAAATACGACCGCCGCGGAGGGGATCAAACGCGCGCACCTTTCGGGTTCTCAGCCGAGCACCGTAACCACTGAACGACCGCAACAGCAATACATGTGCACTGCAGCAACGGCTTTATGCGAAGTTCTGTTAAGGAAGTTTTATCTGCCGTATAAAGTTCAGTAAACATTACTGATAAGTTAGAAAGCGCGGAACCACGCGCGTACAAGAATACGTGCACATATCCGCACGTGATGACAGCTCTCCCAACGCTGGGACATGAAAAGCGAGTGTATGTAGGGGAGCAAATTCTTAGTGTTGTTTGTTACTGCAACCCCTTCGCAAAACACGAGGTGACGTGATCGCCAACACTATGGGTTCGCGGAAGGAGAGCCCACATAAAGCCATCAGACACCTCGTTAACACCCACTTTTCACACCCACCGGAGATTACCTCTAAAAAAGGCAGCCGATTCCACGCGCCCTGTTGGAATCTGCATGCTTCTCGTGATAGCCTTTAACTAGACGCTTAGATGCGCACGATGCGACCTGTCTAGCTAAGCTTCTTCCGTGCACGTTCTGTAAAGAGGCATGACGTTAAGTATACCATTGACTGCATGCCTGTGACGTTTAATGATCTATATTAGTGAAGCTTTTGTCGGAAAGTGTCATGTCTTCCTTTCCCTCGGCACATAATTTTAGGGGCGAAGCTCCTTAGGGTGTGGGTCGTTCCCTCCTTTGTAGTAGTAGTAGTAGTATATATGTAGCCAGCTCTAGCTTAATGAATTGCTCATTAGATGAGCAATTCACTAGATATCATAATTTAAAAGTGTTCCTTGATTTAATCATGCTAAAAGACATACTTTGAGGGCGATATACTCTAGTGAGCTTTCAACATTTCGTCTTAATGTACGCGATAAAGAAATTATTTCTACGAAAAACGCAAAGCACACCCTGAGCAATATGTATGGATTTGGGACGCTTTATGTGCAGTAAACGCCGTGCATTGTTCGAAAGCGGTGATAATGAAGGGACCACGTGAACCAACAGCACAATAAAAGTTTGATGTTTAATATATGCACGGTGTTTCACACTCTTTATATGATGTACTGGGCGAACTTCACGGAAGAGTTTCACGGTTTACCGATGATTCCCTCCGGAGCTTCGCCCCACTCATCATCATTCACCCCGTGGATATGCTGTGATTCTTCCGAATACGGCGACCAGTGGGCCCTTGAAATGGCGATTACTTGAGAGTCCTAGGGGCGGTAGGCTTCACCGCCACTGTCATGAGATGTCGACGTGTATAGGCGGCGTCATGATGAAGAAATTGAAAACGTTGAACTTAAAGCAGCACTTTCAAAATTGGTTAACTAATTATTGTTATTTCTTTTACCTAAGCTCGTGGTGAACAAAATACTCTGAATTGTTGAAAAGGACAGCGAACAGTATATGTTGTTTCTTTTATTGATATAAAAAAATAACTGACGGAGTTGTTGTCGCTATTTCTTGGCGACGGCTACCACTTTCCACTTGGTTGTTAGGATTAAAAAAATAATAATATATATGCATATAATTAAGTTGTTTAACAATGCGCACGAGAGCCTTATAGATCCTGGCAGGATTTAGCAGAAACACGCTGTATTTACGTGTTAAGGGTCTCTCGAGTTCTGATATATAGAAATTCGATCTTTCCCTACCTTAATTATAAATCTGTCGTACGTATAGCAGCAACAATCAGCGGAGAGTTCCGATAGTAGATCATCAAGAAGTGGGCGCAGTTGTTTGTTTGCCCGCAACGTCGATTGCCGTCTCCTACATGTTCGTCGCTGTTTCTCCCCTCTCCTCGGGCCATCTCATGGGTGTGTCTAGTGTGGCGATGGTTGCCCACAACGGGAATGTGACGCTATTAGCGTCGCGCTGCGGATTCCAGTATTGCCCCCGGTGCACTCACTCACCGGCGCAGGACGGGAAACACCGGGCACGTCTCGCGATAGGGTCAGGGACCTCGAACAGAGAGAAGAGATATAGTTGGTCTAGCCGCAGGTTGCGTAGCGTCGCCGCCAACATTCTTGGAACGTAGTGCGCCCCGCCTGGCCTGGAACAGGCCTAATTCACCGGCAGGTGTATACCCGGCGGCAACTCTCGTCTGCCTCCCAGAGTCACGGCGAGTGTTCCATCAGGATGCCGTCTGTGTTTAGACAAGGGGCACCGAGAGGCCTGTAAGTCTATATGGGGCGGCTTGTGAGATGAGTATGAGAGCAGTATCGCTGGAGGGGTGTCTTTACTCGTTAGGAGCATTGATGGTATACTGGCTGTGCGGCGATTCCAACCCATTACCTACCGAATATGGGACGCACGGTCCGCCCATTTCTCTTGCGCAGTCAAGTCAAGATGGCCAATAAGATGATCGCGGCGGGATGCTACAAACAAAAGGCAAGTCATGGAAAATGCGTCGACGAGCGTGTAAAATAAATAAATAAAAAACCCTCTGAAACGTACTGTGTACCCTGAGGGTAAAATAAATAAATAACTAAATAAATAAATAAATAAATAAATAAATAAATAAATAAATAAATAAATAAAATACAAGGAGACGTTACTGTGAGCAGGAACAAAAAGGTTCCGCGATGAGATAAAGGTAGAAGCATGACGAAATAATGGTGCAGTACGTCATGCGATACTTCCATTTTTATCGCTACATAGATATAAATGCGCTTCCACGCGCGCAACGAAGCTTCGAGAATAGTCAATGACAAGTTACGTAAGGCAAATTTGTACAGTCGCGCTCAATATGACTTGCAACACGGGAGCGCGTGACCTCACGAGTTTAAAGATTGCGCACGACTTCAACTTGCTTCATTTCTGTAACCTAATGTTATTTTCTTGTTGGGAACATCCCCCAGTGAGAGAACAGCGTTTAGTCGTAGAAATAAGGGCTAGTGGGAGGAATGCGCAATGTTTAAACTCGTGAGGCCACGCGCTCCCGTGTTGCAAGTCATACTGAGCGCGACTGTACATTGCAGTTAAAAACAAACTGAAATACAGGCCAGCCATTCTAGTTGTATTATCTGCGCTTGATCACATTGATGCTGTCTGTTGTCACTACCCAAGAGCAATGTCTTCAAACGGGTCGTTTCACCTCTGCCGCTTATCCGATGCCCATGGTGGCATGGAACAAGGTGCAGCCAATACAACTCAACTACACGCAAGAAATTACGTGGCATATTTTGCATAATATTTCAATCATAAGGGAAATAAAAATTCGCGAATAAACAAGCAATTTAACGAAATAATGATTACACGCGAAGTTCTACAAGCGCCTTTGAGCGTGCTTTTTTTAGTTAGGGTAATTAAACAGGCTGAGTACACAAGCGTGCGCCATTTCTTTCTTCAGGGCCATTAACGCAAACGAAGATGCCTTGCTTTTACAATTGACTCTTATTTGCAGAGAGTACTTTGCGCTCATTTACACGCTCCCACAATGGTTACCAACTGGTTTGCTGAGTGCGCTAGAGGACTAGCAGATTGCCGATGGTTAGCAGTGTGGCACCTTGTAATTGTGTCGCGAAAAGAGCAGCCCAGTGGGAGGTACAGCAAAGGTCGTCGAATCTTCGGAGGAGAAACGTAACCCTCCGGAACTCGGAAGAGAACGAGATCGGAAAAGGAAGCGAGCGGAAGGGAAAAAAAGAACAAGAACTGAACGGGACATGTTTATTTGTTTGAGAAGGAAAAAAATCCTCATTGTACAGCTGCTACAAAGGACGTAGCCTCGGTTCTCTTTCGAGAATTGTGGCAGCGATAAAATCCAAATGACAGCGGAGTTCCTTTCCGCGCACTTCCGTTGTCGTCCGCGTTCCTTAATTAGATGTGCTAACTCAGTGACAGAGGCGGCTTGTTTACAGCGCCTAAGCTCCACAACTTAGCGATGACCTCTGAGGGCCTCGATCCAAGACACCCTCCTGCTTTCTTGAGTTCTCTTTATTGCCTGGCAAAGTGAGTTTGTTGGGGCGTATAAGGCGATTTCCTTCGTTAGTGCTTTTAAAGCGATTCCTCGTTTGAGCGCGAATGGAACCTCGATTGTGGTCAGAAACTCGAATTGCACGTTCTTAGGCCGTTTTTTTGAAGGCCGCTTTTTAATATTTTGTTAGTCACGCAAACGTCGCAAAGGCGACGTGAACGCGCATGCCTCGCACGCCTCGAGGGCCACGATGGTCATGTGAATTTTTGTACCACATGCATGGTTTTCTCACGAGCTGTTAAAGGCTTCTGCCTTTGCAATGTAATTAATCATCCGCCAACACCCTGACTTTATTACGGTTCCTGGATATCTTAATTATTAAGGCGAAAGCCTTAGATGCCTCATTACACATGAAAGGCGACCGTCGGCGTCGGTGTCGACAGAAGTGATGCAAAAAAAATCATAATCATGTGATGTTGCCACACTATGTCGTCATGTCACAGGCCACCTAAATTTGCGACGTCATTATGCCGCCATAGTGACGTCACCTCAAGTGACGCCATGTCGTGATGACGTCATCACATCACATGGTTGTTTGGTCATAGGTGAGGCGATCCTCGAAGCACGCGCGGTGCAGATAGCTTCCAATGCCTTCGATCCGGGAGGCATTGCAATACTGCGCTAGGTGCAGAAAGCTTTCGGGGGCGTGGGCCAATCGAGTGAGAAGGAAAAATAAACGCATTCTAGTCATCTTAGGCGAATGCATAAGGGACCTTGTGAGTTTTCATTGACTGATTGATTGCCATTAATACAAAAAACGCATGCCTAAAAAGTCATTAGATAATAAACTGAGAAACAAAAAAATCATTTTACATCAGCGAAAAGAAACGATTGCCTATGTGTCACACGCACGTCTATATTTAGGAGCCAAAGACGTTGACGTGAATGAACAGGACGCGAACGAAGGCGAAACGTCTCTCCTCTTCAAGCTATAGAGCTTCAGAAAATAGCGTGCAGGAATCGCTATCGCGAAGAGGCGGAAATATCTCGCGGATGGCTGAAATAGCGAGTGAGAGGAAACGCGCACGTTCGTCTCTATGTGCGCGATGAGAATCTATGAATAGCGCCCACGTCGCTAATCTTGGAAACGCGCTTTAGATCGCCACACGGGATGTGCCCGGAGCTTGCGTGCGCCAGCTGGGAGGATACACAGCTTTTGGAGCAGCGGCCATACGAATGAGGCGCGTGGTCTGAATGCGATCGTGAAAGTGTTCTAGCGGTGGCATGCAAACTCCAGGGTACAGGTTGATGCATCGTTCGTAAAAGTTAGTGTTCGCTATTTTTCCTGTTGCAGTTGCGAATGATAGGTTTGATCACTGAAGCGCTTCTATAAACATCGCTCTCCATGCAAATGCTTCTGGAGCATCATCTCCGTTGCTCGTCGGTCGACAACGCAGCTAAAACACTTTAGTGCTTTTTGAGGACTACGGGCCTGGGTGAACGCCTTCGACTATTGTATGGTGTAACTGACACATACTACGTGTCAGCGCATTTATCGCCCATTTCCTTCACTCGTTTCTTTCAGTCTGCTTCTCATCTTTCTATTCCCATTCCCCCAGCGTAGGGTAGCCAACCGGACATGTTTCTAATTAACCTCCCTGCCTTCTCGCCTTCGTTTTCTTCCTTCCTTCCTTCCTTCCCTACTTGCCATTGTATGAAGTCATTGTATGAAGTCATTGTATGAAGCAATAGCGATATCAAACTTCTATGTATTATTTGGGTTGATAAAAGACGTCAGTGTCTGAGTTGACACAGCTCTGTTAAGTGTATTTGATAGTGGCGGGCGGGCTCTTTTCGCTAACGGTACGTCCCACGTTATAGGAGTGGCTGAAATTGCCATTACAAGCAATTTTAGCGTATGATGGTTTTATGAGTTCGGGTCCAAGTCTCGTTCTCTATATTTGCACATTAATAGAAAGCATTTGAAGAACCAAGATAGTTGTGTATAGGAAAGGTTAGTACAGAGAATTAAGGAATAAAAACTGAACCCTATAACTCCAATTAATATGTTCAACAATCGTGAAACAGTGTGTTAATTTGAAAATATTTTTCATTCTTTCGTGGGTGTTACCCTGTGACATGTTATCGGAGAAAAAAAAAGATGCTTGAAAATATCGGTGTGGCGGTATATCTTGCAAAAGCTCTAGTGTATTTTCATGTAACTTGTGTAGAAACTAAAATGGACATAGTCAGATGTCTCAATCTGTATCGAACGTGTGACAGTAAACGCAGTGAAGTGTCGAAGATGAACGGAGCATTACAAGCTTACAGCGCGTCGCGTCATCTGCGAAGCTCCGCATTGCAAACTACTCGACAAAAAAAATTTTTTTTTTCTCTTCCACATATCTCTATCCTCGACTCCAAAGGCCACAGAAACGTTCGCAGCTTCAGTCAATGCCACCTACTCGTATGAAACTGCATGACAGAATGGACGCAAGTTCAATAATAATGTGGTCAACCGAATAACTTGCGAAGAAATCGGTGATGTGGAGGATGGAAATGAATCTGCGCATCCGTCCAGAAGCGGAATCTGGCTGTAAAAGAAGTCCCAGAGAATTCCCCATCAAGAGAACCACGTAGTCGAAAAAGAAGAAGAAAACTCGTCTAGTTTTGAGGATGGAGCTCCACACAAACACCTTTTTGGGGACAGCTGCTGTACAATCTGAACTGACTCGAAAGCAGCGAGAAATTTGCAGGCGTTTTCTTTGGTATTTAAGTATTCCTTACAAAAGGAACAAGAACGTTCATTCTCGCGAACGCTGGTTTCACCATACTGAACACTTTCTATGGTGTTCTTTTGGTCGTCAGTTTTCCTTGTGTGTCAAGACAAGCAGCTCCAGTTCCTTGACGGCTGTAGTATAGGATCAGAATAAATAACTTTGCCGTACCTAAGCAATGAAGAAAAGCATTAAGGGGAAATGAAATGAATAAAAAAAACGTGGTTGTTTACTCCCTAGAGATTCTCAACATGTCAGAATCCGAACTTCCGGGATGTTGCTAAAGACGAATTAGAGTGCTGCGCACACAAGCGACGAGGCTTCATTGAAATAAAGAGCAAAGAAATGAGGATAAAAGTGACGCGATACCCCCCATTGATGGAAAAAAAATATAACATACGTAAGTACGTTACAATAATAAAAGAAGCTACGAGACTACAACGCTTATATAGCTATGTTGAACGGGAAAAATGGGTAGCTGCGTAGCGCTTTAGAAAAAATTGCGTGTGTGTAGGCCTTAAAGGAGTACTGACACGAATTTGAGACATCGTAAAAGGGACGTTTTTCGTTTCCTCGGTATGCAGTGTTAACGCTCAACGCACATCGGAGTCAGACAGCGCGTGTAAAATATTTTACTTCGATTTTAAAGTTTTCTTCGCTGAGCATCAGCAAGCCAGCCCCACCGCAACAAACATTATCCAGACGAGTCAACGCAGTTCCACTGAGTTTGCCAACTCTGCATACTGCATGCAGCTTAAAGGGACACTAAAGAGCAAAACGATTTTTCTCATATTAGTAAAGTACTCTTTCACAATCTAAAAAACACTATGCTAGCTGCGAGAAGACGTTTAGTAAGCGAGAAAACGCACAAAAACAAAATGTGGGTAGCGACGCCACCTTGAAGTTTCCGCACCATTTGCCATGACGTCACATGTTTTGACGATGCCCACTAGGGACTACGTAGTTCCTAATCGGTAAAAATGAAGTACATTGTCCCCTGAGGGGGCCATAGACTTAACATACCAAGTGTGGAGTAATTTTGTTGAGCCAATGGCGCCGAAATACGATAAATACACTTTGAAATCCGTGACGTCACGGAGAGAGATTTCGGCGCGAAATTTAAAAATGAAATTTGAACTTGATTTTCTCCTCTATTAATAAGCCTACGATGGCGAAATTAGCGACATTAGAGTTCAGAGAGCACAATTTATCGATCTAAACCGACTCATTGTTCTCTTTAGTGTCCCTTTAAATCACAGAAATCCCTGTCGGGATCACTGGACGATAATTCACTCATCGTTGTTGAGGTGCACCACGAGCACATGACTGATCTGCCGCTAGTATGTGGTGAGTTCCTGTCTTCCTGTGACGTCACACTGCGATGACACGTCACTAAGAAGCCGCGCCTCGACATCCAAACCGAAAGTGCTTTTTTTAAGGTAGCGGTATTAAAAATATATTTGATGCACTCCCAGGCACCGCAATACTCTTTTTAGCGTTGTCGACACCAGTGTTTTTATTTAGAGTGACAATCGAAAAATATTTAAAATTCGTGTCAGTACTCCTTCATGAAAGAAAAAGAAGACCCACGTGTTTCAAGCCAGCATGACGCTTTATGTTTCTTCAGATATAAATATTCTAGGTTCTAAAGAGAGCTAGGATACGCAGTGCTAAATATCTGTACGTATAAAATATAAAAAAGAAATAAAGGGTCACTGGCCGATATGAGCTAATCCGAGCTTCCTGCGTATGCATCTTCTTTATTTTATCTCCCTCTCTCCTCTTTCCCACATTTCACTACTCCTTTGCAGGATAGCAAGCCGGTTAACAGAACCATGCTAATCTCCCTGCCTTTACTTTTCATCTCCCTCTCTCCCAACCCTTCCCCCTCTATTTCCCTCTCTCGGGGTTTACGTGTATTAACCAGCAAAGTGCAGCCCTTCGTTGAACAGTAGCGAATATGCCAACGCTCTACATCTCCACACATCTGTCACAACTAAGCCACGGGTGTCGAATGACAAAAAATAATAAAATGTACCTACTATATCCGCATGCGGAGCACGGAGTGACAGCAGCAGTCAGATACAAGTACAACAGTTACTTAATATTCAAGGCCATACCATATGTGGAACGCTTGAAACCCTTACCATGAATTCACGTACGTGGAAGGAGAAGTGTGTTCAGGGCCACTCAAACATATAGGTCGGCGCGACTGCGCCATTTGTGGGTTGCGCATATCGCCTGGGTGCAAAGAGAAGTTCTGTGCGATTGCATAACACTGAAGAACATAGACAATAAACCGCAAGCTAACATTCTTGCTGACACAGAACAATACAGCGTCGGGACGGCGAGTCCAGACTGACCTCCAATGTTGTGTTCGTGAGGTTGGCGAGTTTGCGAAGGCAACACTTTCATCTTCTTGCAGAGCCAGTCGTGCGGACACCTCAAGGTCTAGAGCATATTTTTCAGACCACGGCACACGAAGGAATTTGCAAGTGCAAGCGTCTTCTACTTCCTTGCAGGTTCCTAGGACATGTTCATATTTGTGCGAATGTCCAAGGCAGGCAGACGCGGCTGGAGTGCGCCAGAGCAGGCAAATGAGTGCGCGTGTTTTGAAGGATAGCGCGGAGCGGGACTGCAGCCTTGGAATGTGGAACATAAAAAAAAATAAAAGAAAACCTCTAACAGCCCAGAACAGAGAAAGGCCTGGAGCGTGAGTTCGCATTGCGCCAAGCTCGAGCTTTTCAGGCGACTCGTATATATTAG
The DNA here is from genome assembly GCF_013339695.2 of Rhipicephalus sanguineus. Classification (NCBI taxonomy): domain Eukaryota; kingdom Metazoa; phylum Arthropoda; class Arachnida; order Ixodida; family Ixodidae; genus Rhipicephalus; species Rhipicephalus sanguineus. The sequence continues at coordinate 197,719,803 of NC_051178.1, forward strand.
GATTCAGCAGCGTCAAAGAAGGAAAACAGTGCTGACGTGGACTGAAAAGGGGGCAGAAGCATGAGCGAAAAGTACATAGAAAACAGGAAATAAGCTTTTTTTTTTTTTCAGAAAACATCAAACGGCGTGTGGCACCTACAATATGGCACAGAGAGGCTCCTCTCTACGCGTTCGCCGATCTGGGATTCTACACGAGAATTTGAGTTCAGTGCCGCCGTGTGATCGTCGGGCGCCAATACTTTGGACCAGCGTGTGCAAATCCCCACGCTATTCACGCACACAGGGGCAGAGATGGAGCCACGGAGGGCTGTGTCAAACTGAACGCGCAGAAGAAATGAACAAACGATAAGAGAACCACAACGTCATGCTATGCCTCTTGAATGAGCTATGCACCTCTCCTAAGGAACGCGGGAAAGCCCATGGTAAAACTGACTGCCTTTTCTTTTCTCGAAAATACGAACTACTCTGAACGCCAAGCAACTCCCCTACGGTGTTAGTTCCATGCAAATGAACTGCTCCGCTCTCCTTGAAAATTCGCTCTTTTTCGTCTGAAGCATAGGGATGGCCAAAATAAGAGACAAAAAGTGAGAGAGAGAGAGAGACAGAGAGAGAGGAGCAGCGGTGAACTGTTTTCATTCGCGGCCTGGATCTGAACCGACCGCTGCCCTTACAGTCCACTTCCACTCGGAAATTCTAGACTCGTCCCAATGCTCGCTACACAGTCGCAAAGCGGTCTCTCCTCGTCTCCCTCTTTCGTTCGTCCATTCTAGTAGCCACATCAAAGCAGCGCTCGCAGGCGGTACTCTTATAAATTTCTACGAGTCACTTTCTCTCTTCCTACTGTTCCGGCGCGCGGGACGAAAGCTTGTCGCTTTGATTGTGCGCAGAGCCAGCGAGCGGTAATTAACACAAAAGTCTACAACCTTTTGTTCCCAGTACGACGGACACGCTAAGGCAGGTTCCTTCGTGAGTATACTTTAGCATACACAGTGCTTCTTTTAAGCTTGGCGTATATTTAAAACAATCATTCTTCTGTTCTGTGAATATGCAATTATGTCTACGTGGTAGGTTGTGTTACCTTTGTGTGTATGCGAGCTTTTTTTTTTTCTCTTTCATCAGTGGTAGTGATATTGCTATATCTTAACGAGCTTTCAGCCAGAGATATTGATGAGGTCAGAATTCAAGAACAATCATGTACGTACCTTTACGTGCAGGCAGAGAAGAATCAAGGTCTTCGAATTCAACACGGAGAATTTGAACTCCGTGTACGGTTCATCGAACCCAAGGTGACGTTAAACACTTTCAATAAATCAACCACCAGCTATTCTATCCCATCATTCCCACTCAGTGCAGCGCCGCAGCGGCTTTTTTTTCTATACGCTCACAGCTCGCTCCATCTATTTCCTACATCATCGTCTTGCCATTGTTCCGCGTTCCGTCGACAATGCGCGCTTGCGAAGAAAAAAAAGAAAGAAAAATAAAAGACAGCTTTCATTGTGTTCGCCACTTTTTTCTGGCAGTCTGCGAACCGCCCGCTCCTTCTAGGGCCAACTTTCGGTCTTTGTAACTTTATTTCTCGCGCAGCGAGAGGTGCGCAGTGTGTGACTTCCTGGTCGTGCCCGAGCTCTATCATTAGCGCCCGCCTACACTTCCAGTTCATCGCCTACTGTCCTACAATGACCGTGAATGTTCCTTTATCCCGGGCACCGTCCCCATCCGTTTATCTTGTCATCCGTCGCTGGCATTGTGACCCGCTTTTAATCATTCCGGACACTCTCGTTGGCGGCTTCGCACTTTCCTCTCTGACTTCTTTCTCTTTTTTTTTATTTATTTACGCTTCCTTCGTTCATCCTTCGTTCTTCTTTTTATTCCTCACAGTGCTCCTTCCACCATTACCCTTGCCTATACTTTGTGTCCATCTTATTCTTCAGTAGTGTTCTTCTACAGTCGCGTTCATTGTGGTGTTTTGCGTTCGTCCGCCCTAGCTCCCGGTCCGCCTGTGTCTTCTTTCGATAATCGTTCTTACTGCACTGCACCAATACTGCGCAGGCGCGAAAGTTCCCCGTATTTTGCCCACCAACAGAATTCGACCATCCATCTGTAATGCATTGCAGTTTCGACACTTGTGCTGATTTCTCGTGGTTGTAGCGAACAGTTGTTCACTAGAGGCTGATTTCATCGATTTGTAAATGACAATGACTCTAATTTGTTACCTTCATTCGATACAGCCTTTCCCACACTGCAAATCTCCGCTGCAACAAATGTTTATCAAAAAAATTGTCTTCATCTTTCTGCAGTACTGTTTTCAATAATAGTTTAAAGGGGCCCTGCAACACTTTTTGAGCAGGGTCAAAAAGCGCTGCCAATCGGTAGTCGAGGCTCCCAAGAACACGCGAGCCAAATATTATAGCGAAGCGAGCGGCCTGGAATTTACAATAAATTCTCAAAGTCAGCTGAAAATCGCTCCCTCTTCTCTCGACAAATGATGTATTAGTCCGCAATATATGACGCGATTGTCGGCAGTTCCACCATTGGCTGATGTTTTAATCACGATAACACGCTCATTATTACCTTAGTTGTTAATTTTGAGTTCAATAAGTACATAATATGTATGTTTATATTGTATTATACCCTTAAAACACCGAACAAACATTAATATTAGCACTTCCGGTCTCACCGACAGCTCGTCTGCTCGTAGTTGCGTGGTTGCGTTTTCTTCGCCATGTGCAGCGCCGAAATCGTGAATATTTCTGCGCTTTTGACCATCGCCGGTTCCCGTTGAGAGTGGCAGCCGTTCGAGTGTTGCCTCGTCAGCTGGAAACTGCATCGTCGGCACGTTCTCACGACCGACCGAGGCAGCGGTGCAGCATTTCTCCGATAACAATGCTGGCGCCGGCTAGCTTAGGATACCTGTGCTCGCTGTATGGCGAGAGTCCCGTTCGCTGTCTGTTCAGTATGTCATCGAGCCGTACCTCGGCGTATCCTCCCCGTAGTCTCAGGTTCCCGAGAAACCACGACACAGCGACCAAGCAGATTCGCATTTTCACGGTAGCTGCAGACAGCCGGGGGATGGATCCGCGCCGGCCCGATGCCCCACGATCCTTTCTTCTAGTCTGTAGTTCTTTGTTGTCAGCCCGCACTCGCTGTGCGCCCGCATTCGAAGAGCAAACAGCATCGAAGTACCGCCACTGGGAGAAGGATGCACGCAGCTTTGCCGTGTTGAATACGATTCAAGCGCGAGCAGTGCGAAGAGGCGGTGTATCGGAGTGTGGGTCGAAACCTATCTCAGCTGTCATTCGCTTCAAACGCGCACGCAAGTTTGCGTCCATGGTTGGCAGAGCGATGAAAACACTACGGCAGTTCGAGGTGCACACCCAACATTACCAAACCGACTCGCAGTTTTCAAGCACGCGCGATACACGGTGCCATGAGCTCCGCCGCTCGACGACGACCGCGCGAGCCGACCGGAAGTGGCGCCACAGACCACGTGGTTGCGCCGAGACGCCAGAGAGAAAAAAATGAAAAAAATGCCGCCGGCGCTGACGCCGCCTCCTCGCACCTCCGCCCTCCCTCCCTCCCTCCCTTCACGCCGCGCGCAGCTTTCCGCGCGCTCGCTGCGTTGAGTTGAGAGAGAAAGCTGCGGAACGTGATCTCTATAATTTGGTAACACCACTTAGACTTGTCGGATTCGAAAAATTTTTGCGGCATATGACTCGTGAAGAGTCATACGTCAATAATGAGACTATTCCAATATAACTAAGAAAGGTGTTGCAGGGCCCCTTTAATGTCAACACGGATGTTAATATGGATGTTACTAGAGAAAACCTATTGCAACCGCACAAGCACTCAAACGACACGTACGCTGGCATTTAGTAGAAAAACACCTAAGCAATCAAAGGGGCCTTATGAAGACGATCATTTATAATAACATGTAAAGGAGCCCTCGTAGAGCCTTACGCGCAGGTGGTTACTCTTCATAGACCTATAGTAACGATGTCCGACGGTTCTAATGCATGCTTCAAATGCAGCGCTACCAACACCCAAATTCGAAGTATGCTTGAAATTGAATTCTGGGGCTTTGCGTGCCAGAATCGCGAGGATATTATAAAGCATGCCGTAGTTTCGGACTCCACATCAACTGTGATCACCCGTTGTCTAAATGTCGGTACGCAAGTGTTTTAGCATTTCGCCTCTATCGAAATGCGGCCGGTGCGGTGCCGGAAATCAAACCCGCGTCCTCTAGCATGGCAGCGCAACAACTTCGCTCAAAAGCTGCAAATTTCCAGTCGCAGCTCTCACCATAATCCTCGATGCTCCAGGCTGAAACCGTCGCAGTGCACTGGAGCACTACCAGAGCCCAGGCGAGCGTGGCTGTGGCGCGGTAGCCCTGCTGCATCATGGCGGCGCCGGCGCAGAACTCCCACACATCGCAACCAGCCGTGAAGTAAGATGAGCCCACGCCGCCTCTCTTACCGCTGCCAGGGATCGCCTGCACGCATGAGAACATGAAACCACGCAATTCACACTTCCGGCAGACACTTAAAACACGCAAATTTATCTGGCTACATTAGCATATAAGTACACAACCTAGTAAATGCGATTTTCCCCGGAAGGAATTCATATTAGATAGAAAGGGAAAGAAAGCGAGGTCAACCAGACGTATACGCCCGGTGCGCTATGACGTGAAAGTGGGCTATGACGTTACTCCATCCATCATTTGTTGAGCTTCGCCGCAATACACCAGCAGCGTAATCGGTGGACATCATCGAGCGGCACGGATGTAGTCACGAAGTGCGGTAAATGATGATGTCATTAGAAAGAAGTACTCTCAGGAAGTTAACTCAGGCTTATTGAAACTGAAGCATTCCTATGTACCGCGGCAGTATATGCATATATATGGTGCACCATATGTATGCATATTTCGCCATGGAGAAAGTGGCCGTAGGCGAATCCAAACAGCAAAGTAGAAGATCCTCGTTGGAAACAGCAAGAACGGAAGGGTTTACTTTCCCACAGTTTCGACAAGTAGACCGGTCTTATTCGACAGGGTTTCAGAGAAAGTGTGGCGCTGCGGGAACATAACACATCATGGTTGTCAATCGAAGGAAACAAGAGAGCTATACAAAAGGGAAAGGCCGAGAGGTTAACCAATAATATATCTGGTTTGCTTCACTACACCAGGGGCAAGGGGAGAAAGATGAAAAAGAAAGGAAGAGTACAATAAATTAATTCTGCCGAAAGCAAAACAGCGGTTATAGTGGTTTACTTTCACTGGGATTTAAGCTGTGGCTAGAGTCAGCGAGTGTAGTGTAACACTGGTCTCAACGTCTCCGTCAGAAAAGAAAGCGGAGGGGAGGGCATATGCGACAGAGCAGGGAGAGTAATGGAGCAAATATTTCGGCAGCAAAAGGCGGCAGCGAAGTCTCATCGGGAGGCGTAGAAAATAGAAGTCGCAAAGAACAATCGAATGACAGCAACTAGTGGCGAGGAAGGCGAACGGACATATGTAGGCGCAGACCGATCCGGCAACTTTCGGAGTCATTGGCGACATTACAAAAAAGAGAAAAAGAGGGAAAGAACAACTGTAGATAAGGCGATAAAACAGAATGGGTGCCTTCCCTCTATTGCTCGTTCTCGGAAGCGAGATTAGTTAGTGGGGTTTTCGAAAAAGGCCATGGCGTCAAATCTTCATGTGTCTCTCGCACATGGCGCTATCGTATGGAAATCAGCAATTGGATCAACGTGTCCCCAAGCCAGAAAGCGTGCAGCGTGGTGTGCTTCGTGAAGATCCATTTCACAGCGGTTCCGTTCGATAGGCTTATTAACTCGGGACGTGTAAAAACAACGGAAGGAGAAAAGAGAGAAAGAAAAACGGACTGCATGCATCCGGCTAATAACTTGGGTAGACGAGATGACGGCGCCAACAGGACAAAAAAAAGTAAACGAAGTCGATACCGTGGCAGCCGAAGTACGGTAGAGAGCACAAACACGACGTACCAGGCGACAGCTATGACAGAGTGAGGATGGTCGGGCGGAAATATAGGCCATTTCTCTCTTTTATTCCGCCTGACTGGTGGTTGGGGTGATTACACCATTTTCTCGCTGTCCACTGCACACAGGCTCATGTCGCCGGGACGGACGATGGATCGGCGTAATGGTTTACCGCCGCAACTACAATACTGCGTTCCCTTGGACAGGCACACAAGAGAGTGGCGCACGTTTTCTTTCATTACGACGTAGCTCTCTTTCATATTAATAAATGCGCGAGGAGGAGTAAGGGGATAAACTTAGCAACAGCTAAGTTTATCGCCTTCCTTTGTTTAAGTTTCTGGAAGTCCTCTAGCCTACCGAGCACCATGTCCGGTACTTACCTCACAACGAGAGATACACACGCGTCACCTTTATGGTAATTCTAAGCAACGTGACAGTCACGCAACGTGCAATGTGAATGCCTGTCTCAACCTCTTAATTAGGATTGATAACGTCCCTTTTTTATATTAGAAAATATTGTACACGAGTGCACAGCGCGATTTATCAAAAGACTCCTTCGGAGATGGCCCGCTTTTGAGATTATATATCGGCCTCCGTCACTTACTACACCATAAGGCACAGCGCCGACGACTGAGATCCGAAATGATTTTACTGCGCGCAAGGTGAGATCCGAGCCACCTAATTCTAAGCAAGTTTACCATATCTGTTTCTAATTTTCATGCAGTCTCCGTTAGAAAAAGATTTGTGAGATTTAACTTCTTAAAACTGCACAATATCTTACGAGAGATACAAATGTAGGGGATACAGTAATAGTTTGTACAACCTAAGGTTCGTTAATGTGCACCCAGTGCTTGCTCCTTGCTCCGTGAACGCCTTTGCATTCTTTGCAGAAGAGTTCAGATCTGGGCCAGTTGGTTCACGATACTTCAAGAAAGCCAGCAAAAGAGCGGGACACGAGAAAGAGGCAGACGCAAACACCGCTGGAACTTCAATAAAGTCACAGTTAGTTCCAGCGGTGCTTGCGTCTGCCTCTTTCTCGTGTCCCGTTCTTTTGCTGGCTTTCTTCAAGTTTGCATTCTTGATCCGGTAAAATGCTTCCTGAATCGAACTCACAACGCGTTAGCACCACGACAGTATAGCCGCCATCGCGAGAATATCCAATCTATCCCCCTCCCTGTGGGAAGCCGCTTTTCCAGCAAACCCCTGAGCGACCAGCGAAGTCTGATTGTCCGGGCCAGTCGAATCACAGCAGCAAATGGGGCCCTGGACTGGGGGTTTCGCACTCTGGGACTTCACAATCAAAAAGAACAAAAAGTTTCCTACTATACTACTACCCTTTACTATTACTGTCCCCTCTCGCATTCCCCAACGACCCTGCGTATAGAGATAGCCAATAACGTCGGTGGCGAGAAACGGAGTGGGTTGGCTGTGCATTATTCATGCGACTGTGAAGACGAGGAGGAAGTGCTTTGCAGAAGAGGAGGTCTGAAAGGAATCTGGATTTAGAGCCTGTGTCTAGACTGCGAAACTTGCACTGCACGCGGACAGGATGTCCTAACAGAATACGTAACGCGTGTGAACTATGCGATTCCTCCCAAGTATACCACAAAAAAATAGAAAAGGTAAGCTTTAACACGGACAGCATTACTCGTTTCGATAAGCAAAATAAACTACTTCACCACCGCTTGGCTTGAACCCTAAGTAAAAGCCGCTGCATAGAATCCGAATTTCCAGCGACGACAGGCCCATTCACTTCTTCAGACTGCCGATAGTCTTCGCCATACAAATCATATTTTAATATGCTTGAGTCTTCAAGGACTTCGTACGCGATTATCACGCATAAGATTTCTTAACTTGCAAGTGAGACTTCGAAATGTAGTGAACGTGAGGAATATTTTACATTTTCACCAAAGTATGCTAAAGTTATATGTGCGCAACTAACGACCTACAAAACTGTATAGAATGATATTTAACAACGTTGGTTGCACACCGCAAACCTTCAGCTTCTTTCTCATGGTTGGATATTATACTTTGTGTTAATGAAGTGATGTCGTGTTTATTTTTATGACAAACAAAACTTGCATATTGTTTTTTGTAACATGGTGTATTTTTCATATATTGTGCTTCTCAACTTCCTAAACTCACACGTTAGCATTAGAGTACATACAATTATAGCAATGTTGACATGTTTTTCAAGTGAATACTGCTCTTTTTCTGCTTGAGAAAACGTGGCAGTGAATTGAAGATGATCAACATATACTCAGATAATCATTTGTCACAGAAAGCGCTACAGTTGCACAAGTGAAGCCCATGAGCAATAAAATCACCCGGAAGGCAAATAAAAGCGTACGTTTATTACAGTTAAAATAAGTTACTTGGTTTAATGTCACTGTGCCACTGCATCGTATACTGTGCAAAACGTCAACATTTTTTTCCATGTCGTAGTTACATTTCGCCGCCACAAGCAATCAGATTGATCTTGCATTCGGTAGCATTTCAGCTGGAAATATAGCCACACCGTGGTTCTGATGTTCAGGTGGTTATGACTAAATCGAGTGATTGAGACAAAAGCATTCTGAGGAGGCTAACTAAATATTTGAAATTTGTCAATTCTGGATATAGTTATATGGTTTTAAAACCCCACACAAGACGCACAATTACAGTGCGATAAAATGAATGAATTCGCTAGGGCTATTGACTTGCCTCATCATTTCCTAATGGTGGAGCAAAGATTTTACAGTAAAAGGGCTTAGTTTTCTGTAGCAACCTTCAGACGGAGCTTGTATTGTGTGGCTGACCTTCCTCTTCATCGCAACGTTATGTTTAATAATAATTACTGGGATTTTACGTGCCAAAACCACGACATGATTACGAGGCACGCCGTAGTGGAAGGCTCCGGAAATTTCGACCTCCAGGGGTTCGTTAACGCGCACCTCAATATTAGTGCACGCGCTTCTAGCATTTTCGCCTCCATCGAAAATGCGACCGCGGCGGCCAGCGATGTTATAGTTAATCGCGCAGTAACCGTACGGATGAACCAATTACTTAAAATCCCATTTGTCTACGTTCCAGTTTTGTTTATGAGATAAGGGTTTATCTAAATTATGCATCGTCGTTAGAGTGCTTTCAAAGGGATCTCACAGTGGGATAGTATGAATCGACTGTCCTCTGTTCACTTTGCGTGCGCTATCAATGCCGCTCTGAAAGAAAAAAAGAAAGCAGGGAGGATGAATAATGACTAGTTTACCATGGGTTAGATGTCGTTAATCATATTAGTTAGAAACAATAGTCAGCCTTATCTCCGACTTCCGCATTGTACTTTCCTCAGCAAGCATCGATCGACGAACATCACTGTCCTCACCGCGACAATGCTACGTCGATATCTCGCAGCATGCACTGGCGCGAAGTATCGCATGCATTTCGGCTTAGATTGTCGACAGTGTAAACAAACAGTGCATCCCACTGAGGTTGCGGCCGGCCTGAGGCATAATCGTAAACATTGTGTAAGACTACACTTCTCGTAATAACAAAATAGGGCAATAATTTCGCATGCATCGCATTTGTTTGTACCCATTTATTAAATCCTCTTACGAAAGCATTGTTTCCCATTTATTTCGATATGGGCGCTTTATTAACTCCTAACACCATAGCGGTGGCACCATAGAACCGCACGCTGATGTAAAATAGACTAGATGTGAAGTAAAGTAAAATTTCATTTGGATCTATGTACATATTCCACGTGTGAAGTAAGCTTCGCGAAAGTGACACAGCCTGAAATTAAAGTAAATATTAACTATAAATATTAACAATAAACCCAGGGAATGCTAAATTAGGAAAGGGGTGATGGCGGAACACCGTGTATAATTTGGTTGAGCATGGAATAAAAACATGGGAACGCGCCATTTGGTGCTTGTTTGGAGCTGGGCACTCTCTTACCCACGACCAACGAAATTTCAAATAATATTTTGTTGTCTCCTAACTCTTGTTTTGCTTTTAAAGGAACGAGCAGGTGAATACTATTAGTGTGTGTGCCGTCAACTCCACCGCTGAACTTTTTCTTTTTCATAATGCTGGTACGCTTCTACCGTGGTTTTAAGTGTTTTCGTAGCCTTTTGCCTTTTGTGCTCTCAATTCCTGTCCCATAAGCCACTCATGTCGTCTTTAGTGAACTCTTCTTTAAGGCATTATAAGTACGTCCAAGACAGAACTCCCAAACACAGCCTCTTTTTCTCGCTGTATCAATATTATGATACTTTGAAAACAAGCTACAGCCCCAGACACTCGGAATAGGACAAAACTAACGGAGCGCCGACTAGGTTGACATTCGGCGCTTCATTTTTTCCCCCATTAGTCTAGCCACTGTTACTCCTCTCTCAATCATACATTTACCAGCCGACTCAAATTCGCAGTATATTGCGACCGTTCTGGGAGCCTATGTTTTCAACATAGGCCACGTTTACTCTAGTTTGTTTCAAGTCGATGACATCTTTTCGGTATTCTGCGAGTCATTATATGAAAAAGGAGCGGCAGTCTTGCTCTGAAAATGAAAGCCTCGCGGTCTAGCCTTCTTGCGTTCTTCAACAATTCACGAGCAAAGCCGCCGCCGCCGCCGCCGCGGTCGCATCGAAACAGGCACTAGCCGAATTTTGGTCTGTTTGTGATTCATAGCTTTGCCATCGCTTCCGCATCCTTTCTCAGCGTCAAGATCTCCACGTAATCAAGATATTGCGGAACGAGACCCCGTTGTCGCGCATAAAATATTTCTCAGTAACGCCGTACAAATAACGTCAAGCAACGCTGTCGCTGGCATTCTATTTGAGTTGTCATCTCCCCAACGTAAAAGCACGGAGTGAGAGCACGTAAAAGAAAATAAGAACGAGTTCTGGTAGCGCCGCAGCGGAATATTAAAACGAGACAGCATGGTCGTCTCACAAAAAACAAAGAAGCCAAGACATTTTGTGCGAGCAAAAAAAAACAAAGACGGAATTCAGAATGCGAGGCGAGCTTCGTGCTTGCTTCTTTATCCCAGCTTATACTTTTGCGAACCTTACATTGGCTACTTTAATTATAGTTTCTCGTTGTATAAACGACGCATACAGCAACGAATGTTGACCGAAAAAAAAACAGTGCCAGTGACCGCACTTATCCATTTGGTTGTTCGCAGTATTACAAATCTTTTTCTACGATCGGATATATCTAAATGATTATCAACAGTGTTCTTCCCTTCTCAGCTTACATTGTCTGCGCTCCAGATGATGAGACCCCGCTGTGATAGCTAAACAGCGGAGCGCATCGTGTCCGCACACAAGAAGAAAAAGTTGCGCTGTAATCGTACCATCCCAGATAGGTGCACATAGATACACAAGTTGTCTCAACAGGAATAAGGGCCTCAGACAGGCTGAGCGAGATTTCCATAGGTGAACCTACCTTCGTCAAACATGGGTCCACCCATGGAAACTCCGGACACAGACAACTTGCATCGCACATTGTGCTTCCATCTATCAGTACCGATCTCTAGTGTTGATTTCCGCACCCGATAGAAGTCACATGTAACACGACAGCGTCAGTGTTGATAGAGAAACGTTAGACACTGTGTAAGGTACGCTGAAGATGTTTACTTGACCGAGAATGTCGTACTATACTCCTGATGACACATTTCTACACGACACATGTGTAAATGCGTGACATGTACAAATACGATCATTTTTGGTGACTGCGTGTAATAACTGCGCCACATAAAGAAAAAGAAAACAACCACATTTCTACTTTGTTCAGATATTATCTCTAACCCTCGTTTTGTCCACGATATACAAACGGCACCACGAACACAGTAAACGAAACACGCCTAGAGGACCAAGAAAATAGCAAAAATAAAAGGAACGACTCGACAAACCTTGCCCACGAGATAGGCTCCAATAAATGCAGTACACACACAAAAAAAAAATGACAGAAACAGTGGCTCATTGTATCTTCCAGGGTGTGGCACGTCCACGGCAGAAAGCACACGCTCCAAGAAGTAAAAGACCTAAGACGGAAAAGAACGGACGTTGACAGTCGCGGAAGTCAATAGTAATGTTTCCGCTCGTGGAATCTCGTTACCTCCGGCCGTAAAGCCTCGGCTCCCGCCGACGCAGTCTTGATGCCTGCAACCCGCTACCACAACGCTTCGGGGTCGGCTCTGCGGAGCGTGTGGTTTGCATGAGTTCCGAGCCTTTTCCTTCGAGCACAACGTTGGTCGCGGGGAGAGAGCTAGTCTCGTTTGTGACAATCAGATTTAAGCCAGCGGCGGCTGCGGGAAGCTTTGACGCTCTACGGGAAGCGCGTCGCCCGGAATCCTGTTTGGCGACCGAGGACGAACCGCGTGCCGACAGCCCGGACGCGTTAACGACAGGCGCCGCCGAGCGTCTGTTTCTAACGTCGAACGAGCACGTGCGCGTAGGTCTTTGTAGTGCCTCCCCGGAAAGGAAAACCGCATCCGTATTTACTTCTGCGTGGGATCGTGCACACGCAACTCCGAGAGACAAGCGCGATCTCACTGTTTGCTCGCTGGGAACCCGACACTTCGCTCGTTTACGTGTTGTTCCGGTTGATTCAATTAAGGCGTGTTCGCGGGAGGCATTCGCTCAGCTTTAGCCGGTCGCGTGAATCCTCATTCAGCATGCACACCGGTAAATATTTAGCTGCTGGAGAGAGAGAGGCCTGGTACGTTTCAGGCAGCTGGAAATCAGCACCTTGGAGCATGTGCCCTCGTTAAGCAGAGAGACGTTCTTGTAACTTGAGTGCGAATGTTGGCACAGAAAAAAACGTATGGTAAGCGTCGCATCGTAATAAATAAAATGAATAATGGCTGGGGTCTTACGTGCGAAAACCACGATATTATTGTGAGGCACGTTGTAGTGAAGGGCTCTGGAAGTTTCGACCACCTGGGGTTTTTTAACGTGCGCCTAAATCTAGGTGCACGTCCTCTAGCGTTTCGCCTCTATCAAAATGCCACCATCGCGGCCGCGAGCAAACCTGCTTTTTTTTTAATCAGCAGCAGAGCACCGTAACCGCTATACCATCGCGGCGGCTCATCGTATAATAAACATGAGCAATCATGTAATAGCATGTCGCTAGCTACAGTCTCTGTGTAAACAATCGACTTTTCTTATGTTTTAGGGCGCTGTTTGCTAGCAACATAAGGCTATAGCGGAGAGGCTGATCTTTTGTCACCATAAAAAGTGCGAAACGAAAATTACTAAAATAAAAATAAACTTTATAAAAATGTAGTAATGGTTATAGTTAATGGCTGTAGGCGATAGATAGGATAATGATTATTAAATTGAGTGAAAAAATTGTTTAGTTAGGCCCATGGATGAGACTTTGACTGGCAGGTCATTATGTGAAAATTTCGGCAGATCCCACGCATTGTAGGAATCGATTTCATGCGAAGCAGTCAGCGAGTAGCTTGCATGTAACCTCAACGATGCCACGAACGCTCTTTTGATAAGCATCAAAGTCGCAACTACACATCACAGCCCTGGAATATGGGCTCCACCAAGAGTGTTCCTATTTTTAGAATAAAGACGGTTTTATCATCATAGCGTGGAATCCCCTTCGTATAAGTGATGCGCTGTGTTTACCGTCTGTCTTAAAAACCTCAGCAGTGCCTTCGTCGCCTTCAGCTGTGATGTCTTCTGTTGACGGCATGCAAGAACTGTTTCAACAGACATTTGTCCACTGTCTAGGCGCGCTAGAACGGACGCCAGTGACTGTCTCTGAACATTATATGCCGGACAGTCGCACAGGACGTGGTGTAGCGTCTCCTCGCAACGACAAGCATCGCAGAGAGCGATGTCGGCCATTCCAATCCGAAAGGAATATGACTTCGTAAATGCCACGCCTAGCCATAAGCGATAAAGCAGAGTGGCCTCTCTTCGGCGGAGTCCAGTTGGCATACAGAGATGCATCAAAGAGGACTGGACAAGCGGCTGTGATAGAAATGTCGCGTACCACGCAAGAGTGACCGACTGATTCTGTGTGTGCAGTGTGATGTGCTATCTTTCTATCTTTCTCTCTCTCTTTCCTCTCCATCTTTAATCTCCCCCACCCTGTCCCCATGTGTAGGGTAGCAAACCGGTTGTCCCATACTGATTAACCTCCCTGCCTTTCCTTCTTATTATTTCTTCTCTTCTGTGTTTCCCGATTTTGTACGCGAAGGAAGTTTGAACGAAGAAGACTCGATATACAGCCAAACGAATGAGCAACTTCTGGGAAGTAGGGATACAAAGGCGTGCGCACGGCGTAACCCCCCCCCCCCCTCCTAATCCTCTAAAGGGGAGCGCCAATTCTGCCCCATAAGTTTACCCTGTCGGACCTTTCCCGGCATTCTTTAACGCACAGGGTTATGGCTACGAACATTTTTGTGCAATAATGACGACCAAGGACCCCTGATGTTGCATTCAAAGCTCTCTTTACTTCCTGCCTTGACACCGAAAAGCCGGCAACCAATGGCGGGCCTCTCTGCGAAGCACGTCATGACTTCACTTTCACTTTTGCATCCACTGCGGGGCTCGCTTTCTTTCGGGCTCGACGACGAACGGGAAGCAGCGGGGGAGGGGGGGGGGGCACTGCGGTGTAACTTGGTCCCCCATAATGGAGAACCCAATGCGCACGCCAATGGAAGTATATGCCCCATGGAAGAAAACAACAAAACTTTTGTCAGTGTATTATTAAACTTTATATACGTGTCATCAGGGGCGCTACTTCAGACTCTCTGGGGTAGCAGTTCGCGTAAAGAAACTGAAACCGAGTCCATTTATCACGTCTCGCGAGTCGGGTGAGTAGTAGGGCACACGCGGAGTCGCGTTTCGCGCGATTTCCATAATAGAGGACTCGCGCGCAACGTGGACTTCAGGAGTCGCCGGCGGCTGCTTGCCGCTCCTTAAAGCGTAGCTGCTTCTTTTTTTTTTTTCTTCTTCATGCCGACGTTGCTTTCAATTCGGAGGAGAAATTCGAGCCTTTCATTTACCCCAATTTTTTCGTTCCCTCCGAGAACTGTGGAAGATGGAGAGAGTAAGTAATGTGAGACGAGGACGGGGAGGATGGCTGGATCGAGATGAGGCTGGTTGCCCTGCATTGCGCAAATGACATGAATATAAGGGAAGAAAGCTGGGACAACGAAAAAGAAAAGTCAAGTTTGCGCATGAAGCCAAGGAAACGTGAAAAGCACACGCGTAATCTGCATCGGCTGTATGTGTAGTGTGTACAATTCAAGAGAGAGAGTGAGTGAAAGAGAGAGAAAGAGGGAGGGAAAACGAAGAGGAAAGGCAGGGAGGTTAACCAAGCTTTGGCTCGGTTGGCTACCCTGCACGTGGAGTGGTGGGAAGGGGGAATGATAGGTAAGATAGAGAAGAAAGAGCCGTAGTAAGGAAAAGAAGAAATGAACAGCTAGTGTGAACACACGCAACACGAACTCCAGTAGTCATAAGCGAAAGGCAGGTGTTAACTATATACGCTGAGTCAGGTTGGCTGCCCTGCATATGAGAAGGGTACCGAAATTGAATAAGAGGAGGGAAGTTTATGCTATATGCACAAACACACGCGCACATAGAAGTGTTCACCCGCAAGTTTGTCACAAGCGCTCGCAGAGCCTGAGGCTAAAAAAGGTCACGTGACGAGGATAAAGAGGAGAGGGAAAGAGGGTCACGTGATGAAGCTTACGTAAGGCGGGCGATTCACACAATGGATTTAGAGGGGGTCACATGATGAGCCTTACGATTAAGCAACAAAGAAATGACTAAGAAGTAACTGGGTAAAACGAAAGAAGAGCCTTGAAGGGACCAAATCAAAGGGGCCACTGCTCCGCTGACCGCCGACTTCACCGGCGTGGAATTCGCTAGCCTGTCTTGCGTCGTTGCACATCGCAGACGCACGAGGTAATGGTCCGAAGATATAACAGCTTAACAAAAGCAAGTAATATCGCGGGTGCCAGTACATCGAGCAGTGTTTCGGAGCCATTTTCTTCGATGAAGGGTCCCTGTTGAGCCCTTTTTCAAGCCAGGTAAAAACCTTCAAATATCGCATAAATTCTACGTCGGACAAGGATTCATAATGAGCACGTGCATGACTCATACGGCAATAACGGCAAGCTACTTTAATAAGCGCAAATTTAGCTCCATCGACAACACGGCAAAAAATAGCTCCCCTGCCAAGGATACTGAAGCCGATATACACGACACGTGCTTCGCCTACAGTACGTTTTCAAGTTTTTGACTGCATGTGATCGTTCGTGGAATTTATTAGTTTATGCAGCGTCAAAAGTAGCAACATTTTGCATCAGTTCGGAAATACTAGTTAACCTCCCTGTCCCTCCTTCATTTCCCTTTCTCCCTCTTTCTTTCGTTATGCATGCAGCAACCAGTTTAATAGCGTCAGCAGTAACACGCAAACAAGCAAACGCATACACAAGCATACATCACGGATGTTAAAAGACAGGACGGGCAAACACGGACACAAAGGAGAAGTCCAGACACCACAAACGCCGGATGATTGCACATCCCCCCCCCCCCCCCCCCATCGCACCCGGAAAAAATTTGTGGCTACGCCCCTTTTTCTCTGATAACATATTCTCCGAGCAATACACCGACAACTGACATATATTTTGAGAGTGCAAAGAATTTTCAGTTTTACCTAAAAATTGCATATCTTGAAACCCCATTCTCAGTAATTTCTATACTTGGAAGTAAAACAAACAAGTCCACAAGTCCTCCGTGTGCCACCCGCTGATATGAGAGCTTCTCGTTCTATGACTGCGTTATTCGCATCTTGAAAGATATTTTCTTATGTTTGTTTTTTTTTTGCAATGACTTGCAGGATTATATTACTTTGTAGGCGACATTACACCTGTATGTTGTATGTACCGTACATTTTATCGACCTTGTTTTAGTTTGACAACTTTATGTGATACGTACTTTGGAATCCTGATTATTTTAAACCTACTCAAGAGCCGTTAAAAAGCCGGCGCCTTGTTTGCGCTCCAACATCTCTTTATACCACAAAAAAAAAAAATAAACACGCTCGTCATGCTCTGCACGCTACTGAAACACGACACACATGTTTGGGTACGACACCATTACGGGAATCAATATGGAGTTGAATGAAAGTATATTAGGCCTAAATATGGTCGCGTTAGCGGTGCCAGAGTCATGAATTTCTTATAAAGGCGCAGGCTCGAAGAGCCACGAAAAAAATGGAAAGTTTCGCAGCCTCAACGACTCTCGTTGTGTGTATCCCCCTCTTTTCCTCTTCCAGCAAAAGAGGTCACGTCGCCTGCAACATGCTTCGCAGACCGTGACAAGGTCACGTCAGCGGCCCTGCTCAGAGGCACGTATTCGATCTTGCCATAGAACGGACAGAATTCGCTTCTTCTGAGCTCAATGATGCACCGGTCGAACAAATGAAAGTTTGAACTGTTGTGCCGGATCTGCACAGTAGAACGAACGCGAATTGTTGCGCCGTGACAAATGACTGCTAAAGCGTGCATCGTTCAATTGTTGTACTGTGGCGAGCCAATCCGAAGCCATTCGGGAAGGTACTTAGTGTCAGCGAGGAAATAAAGAAAATACGGTTTATGACTCGCGAAAAAAAAAACAGGAAAGAAAGCCGGAATCCCTAGCTTTTATTTTTAACTGACAGCTCAGTTAATCTATCGAAATGGCTTTCACGTTAGTGTGATTGCGTGGTTTATGCGCCATAGCTATTTATCATGAAGACTGCCCGAGTGCTACAGGTCTATGAACAACTTTTTGTAAAACTGCATATGTACGTCGTAGTAAACATTTGGCTAGAGGATGACTATGCCCGTAATAATTTATTCTGTTTGTGTTTAAAAATATGCGGCACGTGCACATATTGCAGTGCTCTGTTCTCGTTTTTATTTATATGATATAAGGAGATGTCGGCGCACAAATAGTGCGCTGGCTAATCATATGCTCTTGAACGGGTTAAGTATACAGTAACATACTCGGCTTAAAATCCCATATAGAACAGCGTTCGCACAGTAACACTAAAACGCAATAAATACGCGTTCCATACAATATACAAACTTGAATAACACCATCATAGCACCATATAAAATCTTATAAGGATAAACAATAATTTTCCGTTATAAAATGTTCTGTAATAAGCAGGTGGCACACACATCATTTAGATAGATTTCCACGTTCGCTCATCTTGCAGCGTTCACAGCATTCGTCATAAATGCTTATTCTTATTTAAAGTTGTCTTGAGAACTATATACGGTACTCTATTTATTGGTCAAGGTACAAGAGTTTCAAACTAGGAGAACCAAATAAGATGGCTTTGCAACCGCATTGAATGCGAAATCGTGCCTCACGAAGGTCTCACTTAGCACAGAACATCTCGAAGACCAAATTTATTTCCACGGCACATTGGCTGCTTCAGCGTAATAAAAATGTTCTGACAAACAGAGTCGACTATTTTGTTTAACA
This sequence comes from Rhipicephalus sanguineus, assembly GCF_013339695.2. Lineage (NCBI taxonomy): Eukaryota > Metazoa > Arthropoda > Arachnida > Ixodida > Ixodidae > Rhipicephalus > Rhipicephalus sanguineus. The sequence continues at coordinate 197,738,285 of NC_051178.1, forward strand.
CAGTACTTATATACACCGAAGACGAGCTAAGCTTCAGCAGTTCTCGAAGCAAAAGTATGAACGACAAGCCAAGTGCTCAGTTTCATACTAGCCGGAGTTCTTTCTATACTGATTAGTACTGCCTGACCTCGCGCTTTTTCATTGAATTTCTTTATTTTTGACGCTTCCGACGAAATAGGCAAGATGCAAATATTTTGGTTGATAGTGCAAGTAGTGCGCTGTGGCCGCTAGTCCCAGTGGCGTAGGTCACTCCCCTCTTTTGGGAGAAATAAAGTTTTGGTCATTTTTATCATCCCGTATTCGGTATTAAGTACGTTTATATGGATCTACAACGCTTTCCATGAACTGCCCTGTACCTCACGAAATAAAACAGAGGTACTTAACATACCATCAAAGACACGGCGCATAAGTTTACTTTTACGCGACTCGTCATTTCTTGATCGCAAATGCGCCGAACAAGCAAACCTTGTCCAGCCTTCGTAGCAGTGCCTACTACGCCTAGCTTGAAACGACTAAAACACGAACGAGCGGCAGGAAGCTTTCGTGATAGAGACAAAACAATGGCTGTCCGTTTCGGCGTACAACTAAAGCGAGGCGCGTCAGGACCCGAGTAAGCCTCTGCATACCACGGCGCTCCGCAATAATGCCATCAGGGCGCGCGGGCATTTGACATCGGATGAAGGCAGCTTACGCCGCCGCCTTCCCATGCGAAATGAGCTCCGCATGCTTTCGCGTGCAGAAACAACTAAGAACACCGAAAGACCATTTGTTCGCCCTGAAACATGGCGGTCGAGATGCGATAGTTTTAATTATCCTGCCTACCAGACGCTGTAACGAATGTTCGGGCGCGATCTTCCATTTGATAACGCTGTCACGGGGCTTGCGCAGCGCCCAGAATCAGCGTCGGCACTTTCAATATATTCTTTTTCTGCGCCGACGGGAATGTAAATTACGAGGAACCTAGCAAAAAAATTCCATGTAACGATCGAGGAGGAAACGAAGATCTAGCGAGACCCCGAGGCAGCAGACAGTCGACCGAGGCTCCGTTGCACACATCGCTTACCATCCGAGCGAGTCCTGCGCTTTTCTCTCTATTTCTCTTGTCCGCCCGTTAATCTTTTCTCGCCGTTTACTCGTGAGAAAAGGGAAGGGCCACTGCCGGGGTGGCGACACAAACTGAGAAGAAACTCGAGGGGAAGGATGCCAAGTCTTCTTTCCAGAGGACTGATTGGGATCGAACGTGTGCTGGCCCCGTGGCAATTAAGGGAAGTGTGCCTCGTCCTCATTAATTAAAACCAAGGTAGAGAAGAAGGGCGGGGAGGTGACTGTGTCCCGAGAAATCCATCTTCAATGCCAGTGGAAGATATTATATATATATATATATATATATATATATATATATATATATATATATATATATATATATATATATATAATCAAAAGAAAGTGCACACAGAAAGAACCAGCATCATTTTTGTTAACATTTCGACTAATGATCCACCCTTTGTGAGAAGGCTGGATTAATTTCTGTTACGAGGGCTGGTCCATTCGATACGCTATTCGCAACTCCAGAAAAACAATGCGTGTGCTGGCAACACTCATTCAATAAGCGAGGATGGATCCGATATCCAGTGTGGGGTCTCTTTGCAGCATGCATCTGGAATGCATCATCATCGATGCCTTTAGTGATGCGCTTTATCGTGCGTGATTCATCCTTTGATATTATGAGACGACGCCCAGTTCAGTAATCGAAAGGTTATATCTCAATGTCCAAAGCGGCGCAGCCCGCGTGACAAACGAAGATGATGATTACAATGGTTTCTGTACAGATGAAGATGAACTATACAGTCAGCGCTCACACTATTTTCCCCCTTCGCGAAAGCGGGCAGCAGGTTAAGGGTAGGAACGCCGAATATATGGTTTCAGGCGAGAGACATGAGCGATCTCGGTGCTGCGGCGACGACGATCAGTAGCCGCGCTGGCTGGAGCGACGCGATAGTTCACGGCAGATGTCCTTTCCAGCACGGTGTATGGACCGAGATATCTATGAAGAAATTTTTCACAGAGCCCAGGGGTACGAACTGGTGTCCACAGGAGGACTTCGTCGCCTGGACGGAACGAAACAACTCGACGTTTCGCGTCAAAACGGTCTTTCCTCTTGTCCTGATTGGTAGCAGTGTTGGCGCGGGCAATTTCACGGCAGCGGGCGACGCGAGCAGCGAACTCTTCTGGAAGGGACAAAGATGGAACAGAGGGCGTGGATAAAAATGTGGTGTCCAGAACAAAAGTCGGTTCACGGCCAAACACGAGGAAAAACGGGCTGTAATTCGTCGTGCGTTGTATGGCAGTATTATATGCAAACGTGACGAAAGGGAGTACAGTGTCCCAGTTTTTGTGATCTGGCTGAACATACATGGATATCATGTCGGACAAAGTTCGGTGAAAACGCTCTGTAAGACCATTTGTTTGCGGATGATATGCTGATGTGGTCTTATGTACGGTGTTAGAGGCCTGGAGGACTTCAGCAAGAACATGGGAAAGAAATGTCTTGCCACGGTCACTAAGGAGAACACGAGGGGCACCGTGGCGCAAAATAATGGCGCGCAGGACAAAATCGGCTACTTCCGAGGTAGCACCAGAGGGAAGAGCTGCCGTCTCCGCGTAGCGAGTTAGGTGGTCCACGGCAGTAACAATCCAGCGGTGACCGGCTGGCGTAAGCGGGAGGGGTCCGTATAGGTCGATGCCCACGAAGTCAAAGGGAGCGGACGGGCACGGCAGTGGTTGTAAAGGGCCTGCGGGAAGAGATGTGGTACGTTTTCGGTGTTGGCATGACGCGCAGGAACCGACGTACTTCGCCACACTTGTTGAGAGGCCAGGCCAAAAGCACCGAGTTTTGATGCGCTCGTAAGTCTTGTGAAAACCCAAGTGGCCAGCTGTCGGGTCGTCGTGCAGGGCTTGTAAAACCTGGAGACGAAGTGAACGAGGGACGACTGGAACCCATTGGTTACCGAGAGGGTGGTAAATGTGCCTACATAACGTTCCATCTCGAAGTTTAAAACGTTCAAGCTGTCGTCTTAAGCGGCTGTTGGGGGCACGGGATAAGCCAGTAAGCCGATCGATGATTGTGCGGCAGTATGTATCTGCATGTTGGAGCGAGGTGAGATCTGTGGATGAAAGAATGTCCACTGAGGCGACGGACTCTTTCGGACTACCGGCCGTCTGCTTGGTCACTTGGCTGGTTGGTGATGAACAGATTGAAGGCGACACTTGGGCGCTTGGCGAGAGCGGGCACCGCGACAAAGCGTCAGCATCTTGGTGTTGCCGACCCGACCTATATGTGACACAGTAGTCATACTCTTGCAAACGAAGTACCCAACGGCCAAGGCGTCCCGACAAATTCTTGAGAGACGATAACCAACACAGAGCATGATGGTCAGTGACGATTGTGAAATGCCGGCCGTATAAATAAGGGCGAAACTTTTGTACGGACCACACGACGGCGAGGCATTCTTGTTCGGTGATGCTGTAATTTCGCTCAGCAGGAGAAAGAGTGCGGCTCGCGTAGGCCACGACTTGTTCTTCGGAAGCGTGGTTCCGCTGCAGCAGGACGGCACCGATGCCATGTCCACTTGCGTCAGTGTGTAGGACAGTAGACGCTGCAGGGTCGAAATGCCGAAGCACTGGCCGCGATGTGAGGCATCGCTTGAGAGTGTGAAAAGCGGCTGCGCATTCATCCGACCAGACAAAAGGTGCGCTCGCGGTCAAATGCTTGTGCAAAGGAGCTGCAATAGTTGCGAAATCACGCACAAAGCGGCGGAAGTACGACGCTAAGCCGAGGAAGCTGCGAAGGTCTTTAGGTGTGGTTGGTGTAGGAAAGTGCAGTACTGCAGCAACCTTGTCGGGATCGGGCTCAATGCCATGTCTGCTGACAACGTGACCTAATACCTTGATGCTGCGGCTGGCAAACCGACACTTCTTAGTGCTTAGCTGGAGACCGGCCTTAGCTAGACAGGTCAGAACTTCGTCTAGCCGTTCCAGGTGCTGTGAGAAGCTGGACGAAAAGATGACGATGTCGGCCAGGTAGCAAAGGCAGGTCTTTCATTTTAATCCACGCAGTACCGTATCTATCATTCGTTCGAATGTGGCTGGGGCATTGCAGAGGCCAAAAGGCATTACATTGAATTCAAAGAGTCCATCAGGTGTGGCAAATGCAGTCTTCTCTTTATCGGACTCGTGCATCGGGATCTGCCAATAACCAGAGCGCAAGTCGAGGCTCGAAAAGTACTCGGCACCTTGTAAAGTATCAAGAGCGTCGTCGATCCGAGGCATAGGATAGACGTCCTTACGAGTAATATTGTTCAGCGCTCGATAATCAACGCAAAATCGCACCGAGCCATCCTTTTTTTTAACGAGCACAACAGGAGAAGACCACGGGCTTGCCGAAGGCCTGATAATGTTGCGTGCGAGCATATCGTTGACTTGTTCTTCTATAACTTTGCGTTCAGAAGCTGATACACGGTAAGGGCGGCGACGAATGACACGAGATCCGTCTGTGTCAATGCGATGAGCGGCCACTGTTGTTTGACCGACACGAGATCCGTCTGTGTCAATGCGATGAGCGGCCACTGTTGTTTGACCCAGGCCATCGGAACAAACGTCAAAGCAAGCGTTGTGTTTCATTAATATGGTCAGCAAGGCATCAGTCTGGGTCGGATTGAGATCTGTACTCAAAGTGGCCTTTAGAACACGCGATGAACCTTCCGCGGGCGTACACTGTGGAAATGACGAGTCAGTTGAAACAGTAACGACACATACCGGTGCGTCTTCGGTAATGCTGGCAACAGTAGTCCCCTCTGGCAGCAGTAGGGCTTCTGGCGTCGTGTTGTAGGCGGTGGTGCTTGCATAACCACGTGTGAACCGCACTAGACAAGACGCGATGGCGATGCCTCGAGAAATACAGCGCTGGCAAGGTGTAACCACCGCGTCGCCATCTATAACGTCTCGTGACCTGATCGTAAGTACACGTTCTTGCCCTGAAGGCAGGAGAAAATCCGCAGCTGTGACAAGGTTGGGCGGTGAAAAATCGGCAGCAGAAGAAAGCTCAGTGTCCGTAATACGAATGAGAGGTTGACCGCAAGAAATGACAGCCGACGAAGCCGATAGGAAGTCCCAGCCTAAGATTATCTGATGAGCGCATGAAGAAAGCACAGCCAGCTGTACATGATGGCGGACTCCGTCGATGAGAACGCGCGCAGTACACTGTCCGGTCGGGCAAATCGAATTGTCATTAGCGCCGCATAACAAGGGACCGACATAAGGAGTTTGCACTTTCCGTAGACGAAAACACAATTCGCGGTTAATGACTGAAATTGCGGCTCCAGTGTCTACAAGGGCGTCAACACAAACACCTTCCACACAAACAGGCAGTAAATTTGCTGGGCGAGACGGAGGAGTTGTGACGTTTCGACAACGAGCAGTTTCCCCTCCAAAAACTGCAGCTTCTAGTTTTCCGAGTGGCTGTCCAGAGAGATCGGAGCAGGACGCAAGGGTGATGTCGTACGCCGAAATGGTGACGGAGAACGGCGGCGAGGTGAACGAGAAGGACGAGGCATGGCTTGGGACAGTGGAGGTGAGGGCGACCGACGTGAGGAGGATGGATACGGTGCTGGAGCGTAGGCATCAGATCTTGGGGCAAAGTCTCTTTCATAAGCAGAATAGCCACGTCGTTCATCCTGCTGACGGCGGCGGCAGAAACGGGATATATGGCCCCGTATGCCACAGTAGAAACAGACGGGGCGCGAAGGACGCCAGGTAGAGTAGTGTGGTTGCACTGGTGCCTGTGCTGCCATCGACGGCCAAATGGTCGCACCCAACGTCCGCAGGCGCAGATGAGGTTGGTGCAGGGGCCCGTGATGCAACTTCTGCGTACGAAGGCATGCGAAAGGGTACAGGAGACGGGGCACGTGCGACGCTTGTCATCGATGCCAGTTCGTCCTTGATAATTTCACGCAGGTTGGGAGGAGGAGAGCGGACAGGCGAAGTGGCTGTGTTGCCCGGAACAAGGCCGTGAAGTTCCTCTCTGACAATGGTGCGGATCAGGGCTCGCAATTCATGTTCTCCAGCAAAACGAGCGTCAGAGGAGGCGTGTGGGGGCGCATGGAATAAAGCACGTCCAGGCGTTGGCATGTGGTGATTATGTCCTGAACTCTATTTGGGCTCTGAATGACGAGAGCATTGAAGGCCACAGAGTTCACGCCTTTTAGTATGTGACGGATGCGATCGGCCTCCGTCATGTCACTTTGGGCACGGCGACAGAGAGCCAGAACATCTTCAATATACGACGTATATGATTCGTCGGGCCCTTGGATGCGGGTTGCGAGCTTCTGCTTCGCTACCTCAGAGCGTCCTGCAGATGTAACAAATATCTGACGGAGTTGTGCCGTGAAGGCTGCCCAATCAGGAAAGTCACTTTCATGGTTGTAGAAACAGGTTTTAGCCACTTCCCTGAGGTAAAAAGGAACGTAACGTAGTTTGTGGGCCTCGTCCTAATAATTACAAACACTGGTTCTGTCATAATTATCGAGCCACTCCTCGACGTCTTCACCGCGAAGGCCGGAAAATACCGGAGGGTCTCGTTGCGACGTACTCACTGTGTAGTTAGGCCCAACTGGCTGAGCAGAAGCGGTTGCGGCAGCGGAGGCGTTGTTTTGTGCCATCACTGTCGTTTGCGAGCACAGCCGTCGACCAGACCGGAGCTCCAGGGGTGACCGGTAGAGCAAGAGGACGTGGGAACCACAGCACTCTCCACCACTTATGAGACGACGCCCAGTTCAGTAATCGAAAGGTTATATCTCAATGTCCAAAGCGGCGCAGCCCGCGTGACAAACGAAGATGATGATTACAATGGTTTCTGTACAGATGAAGATGAACTATACAGTCAGCGCTCACAATATATTCGTATGAAGAGATTGGTCCTCTTGGAGTTCGCTCACACTTTAGCCCATTAAAGTGAGCATTCGAGCGTCATGAGTGAGTACTTAACTGAACAGTTGCCGAGGACCGTAATCAAAGTACGTTAGTCGCATCGATAGATGGATCGAATCGGGATGAAGTTTGGAGAGAAAGAAAATTATTAAGCACATTGTAAATGAGGTGTTCGGTACAGTAAAGTTAATATTTAAAGAGGGAACGTCGTAGAGCCAACGTTCGGAAGCTGTTTGCATGTATGAACATATATTTCAAAAATCGCCTCTTACCGTAGTCGTTGGATGTTGACGCATTCGCAGGGAGCCTGTTGCGAGTGAGCAGGGCGTAGGAAGGGCCACTGACTTGGCGCTCGAGAGAGCGGTGACTCATGGGGAATCGCGGGAAACCACGTACATGGCAGCTGGCGCGTACCGGAAACTCAGGTAGACAGGCGTCACGCCGAAGACGGTGACCTGAAATAAGAGAGAGCAAACGTCGAGTATTGATGTAACATTTCCTAGGCAAGACCAAACGAAGACATTTGACAATGTATTTGTCAGATTAGCTCTGCACGAGCCCGGAACACGCAGGAAGGTTCGCGACAGAAATAATTGTCGCTAACCCGTCTTTTTCACTGTATAACCTACGAAGAAAACCTACATCGGCTTCCTTTCTTGCTGCTTGCTAGCATCGGCAGAACTGCTTTGCAAATCATATATGCTTGAGTATGCCGCTTAATTCCCCCACACGCTACAATTGGGTTGCCTCTGGTTAACTCATGGCACATTCGACTGGTCGTTTGAGAGCGCTCTGACTGTGTTTGAAACTGTTGAATTCAACAGCTTTAAACCTTTTCAACGAGAACAAGCAGGTATGCAAGTCATCTTTCTCCTTCCTGATCATGTTTTGACCCGACAATGTTAGTAGCAACGGTTAGTTGCTATTTTACACACTTTTTTCAGCGCCTGCGGAGCCCTCCAAAACGACCAGTCGAATGTACCATTAGATAGTATACAGCAAACGCCGCAGGAAGGCCCTCATCACGAGGCTCACATCACGGATCAAAAATGAATTCTTGTTCAACTTCATGCGATGAATTTTTTTTTTTTTCTGAGCAATACATACGTAATTTCCTTACAGCTTTCTGTTACAAATAGAAGGATGACGATTGTGTTTTCACTTCCGTATGTACGTACATATATTTATACTTCTATGAATTTTTTTTTCATACGACAGATAATACGTAATAGTCACTTCAACCAAATGTTACTTACGCGATCTGCAGTACGTGTGTTTTTTCATTATTCATGACGCTTCCGGCTTCTCTATAAGAAAGAGGCGGTTGAAATTACAAAGAGAAAATAAACAGAACAAACTGTCGTTCCATCTTACCTCGCGCGACAGAAAAAAAAACGAAAACAAAGGAAGCGAACAAAACGCTCACAAAACCTAAGCCTCGTATAACTCAAACATTCTTTATCTCACGACAGATACAACATTTGGTATTTCATACAAAACTTAGCCTAAGTTTTCCTTCAGGCGCGAAGCGTGAAAAAATCTACAAGAACACGCGAAACGTACCAGCGGTGTTATGATAACGGGCCTCAATGAGACATACATGACAGCGGAAGGATTCAATATCTATATCCCGATCCGAAGGCGATTCTCGACGAGACCGCCACGAAAACAGATCTCGCGCTAAAGTTTTCTCCGGCGCCCGCGAAGCTGCGTAGCGTGTAAGGTGCGGCGCCATATCGCCAAAAGGAAGGTGGGAGTTCTCGCTGTATACACCGTACACACATACGAGAAACGTCAAAAGGGGACGTTTTCAGCGTGTTTCTCCTCGACATGGGGGACAAAGAATGGCTGACTGATAGCACTGACGGGCTACAAAAAATGATACCGCATAACTCCATATGAAACGTGCCTTAGGCAAAAGAAAGGAGCCCAGAAAACTTTTGAGTGAAGGGAATATACTAGGCAAGTAAGAACATTGAAAAATGAGCAGAAGCAACGACGCAGCTTAAACACCGTCATAAAAAATAAAAGAGAGGAGAGAAGGAGGCTGGAAAGAAGCTGGGACTGACGTGTGAAAGACCACGAGGCACGCTTACGGAGGGCAAAAGGATTTCGAAGATATTGAACTTAAAGCGATACAAACACACAAGTAACAAGTCGCGCTGCCTTATTGCTCCATCTTTGTCAGTTCTCAAGTCGGCTCCTCACTCTCTATCTTCTTTATTTGATTTCATCGATGCGATATTTATCGTATAAGTTCCTGGATGGCGGCTTTCATCTGTTTCCCGTGTCCCGTAAGGGACAGAGAGTTTCAGGGGAGGATAGAAAAGCCAGCTAGCCAGTCTGACAAAAAAACTCGCACCAACGAAAGGCGGTCGAGGAATAGAAAAGCCGTTTCCGCAACTGAACGCCGGGAAGGCGTGTCTGGAGAAACAAGCGACGCCAATGGGAAAATAAGAGCCCCAGTGTTAGCGCGACCGGCTAGTGGCCTGACCCCTCGCAGTCATAAGTCCGGTCTCTCGCTCTCTTTCTTCTTTTTCCCCTCTCTGTCTTAGTCTATAGAACCACGGGTAAGGTTTCTGACGCTTCCATGATTGAGTCACTCGGAGGCTTCGTAGGAAAGAAGACTCCCAAAAACGGAAGCGCGTCTCGAGAAAGTTTTAGGCGCGCATAGCGGCGAAATGAGAAGATTCAAAGTCTCGAAACAAAAGCGCAGAACGATCGATAATGCCTTTGCCCGGAGCTGAAAAAAAAAGAAAGTGGAGAAATACGAACCCGCTAAATTGCGTCAGCGAAATGAAGAATCTCAAGAGAAATATTTCTTTGGATGATTGCGAGAGCTAAGCCCTATTCTTCGTCTTCTCGTGACACAGATGTTTGTTTTTTCTTGTCTGTTGTGCGTGGAAACCAGACCGCAACTCGATTCCGGAGCTAGTTCGCCTGAAGGAAGCAAAATATGGCACTGTATGACGACGGCGGAAGTAAACAATGAAATGGACCGGAAGCTTTGCTGCACGTCTTCAACGCATCGGAAGAAGGACTGACGGAAGTAAGACAACTTTAGCTTTTGCAAGCACCGTCAGCTGGCAGTACTGCTATTTCTTAAATACCACGAAGAGAAAGAGAGAGAAAGAGGGAATGCCCCCGAGCTGTGTACGATATATGGCATTGTTGGAGTGTCAGGCGCGTGTTTTTCTGAAGTAAAACTGAAACACGCAGAGACATTCCTGCCGGAATGAAGCGTGCCAAGTATTAGACAGTATACGATATATGCAAATATGAAATCCGTCGCGGTTTGTTGTGCCGGGTGTTTATCACGTCTGACGAGACGAAGCCTTAGAAGACGGGGTCCAATGCCCTAAGCAACGTCGGCCATCTAGAGCAGCGCGCTAAACGTGCAAAGTCGCGGTTTTCAAATACAATATTAGCTTAGTACAATTGAAGAATTGCGCACGTAACACGTAGGCCAACAGCCTGTTCGACTAGTACGTAGTGCAACTGTGCACATGTTTGTTTACTGCATTTAAACATAAGTATCGAATTGTGTAACGAATTGAGCATTGAGCATGGACGATTCGCATCTAGATCTTCGAAGATTAGTTAACATCAAGCTTTGAAAAAGCGTTCGTAAAAGATTGGGGCCGCTAAGCACTAGTGGTGCGTGGACTGAGGAAACCGCAGAGCTGGTGGCCTGTCATTCATCCTCTCCTCCTCCTAACCCTCACTTTCCTTTCCCACTCCTTACTATACTATACAATGCATGACTATGCTTTGCTTTACCCTCCTCCTTTCCGTCCTCCTCACATCACTCCTTCTTAGCCTCGCTTCTCTTTCCCACCTCTTGCGATACTGCACTACACATGGCTATGCTACGCTTCCACTTCGCTTTGCAGAGATGCTCCGAGGGGTGAGCGGTCGCCGGCCACAGCTGGAACTCGAGTTTAAGCGACTCCGCTGTTAAAATATTACGCAGAGAGAGAAGGACAGCGTCCTCATTCCTACCCTTGTTAGCCTTCATATCGAGTTACTTTCAGTATGCACTAGACAACTGAAGCGTCACCGCACGGAATAGGCACGAAGAACACTTCCACCGTGTATCCGCACGTTTGGACCAAGCATCGTGAAGAAGTACGCCCTGTACATACAGCGCCCATCAGTCTCCTTCCGACCCTTTATAAGGTCGCCCTGTCAGGCGCTATGGCATACAACAAAATACAACAAAATTAGCACTGGTGGCTAACGGAGGCCTCAGGGGGCACCGAAGATCACTATAGGGCGGGCGGCCAGAGCACGATCTCCAGATTATCCATAGGAGAGGTAGGGGAATTGAGCCTTGAACCTGGACGATCGGAGAGTTCGCAGACACCAAGGGAATCCACGTGCCGGTATTGTGCATGAGATTTCCCGCACGCGGTAGTCCTCGGCGAGACCCTAACAAACGCGCAGCTATAGGATTCAGATTTCGTGTTCCCGTGAACACTAATTTGCAAGCATGTGAACATTACTCACGATTTGATCATTTTTTTATAATGTGTGCGTTTAAAATCGCTTCAGTGGTGCTTTTCTAAAAAAATATATTACTGCAGATTTAGAACCGCATACACGACATATTTACAATTATGTGTATTAGAAGGAGGGGGGTTTAAGCCTTTATATGCTACCACATTTCGCTTTTTTTTCGGTTCCAAGAGGTGCGTCATTTGTATACCGTCATCTGTAATTACAACACCAGCTCGCCCATACCAACACCTTGCTGAATCAGAAACAAAACCTCCAGCTCGTTTTCGACTCGTCTAGTAATACATTCAGGATGACAAACCCGCGTCACTGATCACATTAGTATGGAGTAAAATTACACACGTCGGCTCGCCTGAGCGCATCTCCCCAAATGAGTCTGCTATGCTGTTGCTGTTCTCTCTAGGGAAGCCAACTCTTGTATTCTAAGATTCGGAATGCGTTTTCGCAGCAACGTTTCTTTCGAGAACGAGTGCACGATGTTGAACTCAATGAAAATGCATCTATCTGACGCTATCGCTTCAACCAAAATATGGACTTACCATATTTCTTACAGAATCGCAGTAAAGGACTAAAAAGAACGTCGAGACAGCGAACATAAATTTAACGACGACATAAACGAGTCCCGATCGTCCTCTATCTTCTGGCTGAGTGAAGAGCTTGAGCGACGTCCTTCAGCAACCTAAGTTGTACAGAAATAGTCACAACTCCAAATTGGTGCCCGCTTTAGGCGAATATTCCCGCGTTGGCGTTCTCAGTGAACCAGAACTTTTTCGCCGCCGCGGACTCGGTAAACAGTCCATCGACTCCACGTGAGGCCGCGCTGCGTGTAGACGGGAGAGAAATCGGAAAACAAGGAAAGGAAAAAAAATCGAAGCCTCGGTCATTGCGCAAAGCAGCGTCGGTAGTGCTGGTGTGCAAATGAGGTGTTACATTAGGCGGACTCTGATCGGAGCAAATCCAATGAGGAAAAACGGGGCCCGAATGTACGCCTCACGGACGTCAGTGGCTGATACAAGCGAGCTCGGGAGAGTCTCTTTCGGAGCGAAGGAAATTGCATGCACGGCGAAATACTGATGAAGAAGCGAAGAAAAGCACAAAAATGACGAAAAGGCCCGGCTGTCTTCTACGCTCGCTTAGCCCCGCCCACATCAGCCTTCCTTTCTCCGTGCAAGCGCCGTTTCGTACTGTATACACTGAAGCGCTTCCTCCCTGCACCTAACCCTTTGCTTCTCCTTCGGCGATGGAGTTCGAAGAGGAAGCAAGATGTGGCGAATACTCTCTACATCGTCTCCGCGGAATCAGGTCACTCATGAAAAATGCAGCGGCCGCGCGTGCGGCTTCGCTCGGCGCACTGAACGTGCGCACACTGCGGGAGGCCTTGGCGCCTGCGGCCATCCTGGGACTCCTTGTTATGCTCGGTTGCTTTGCCGTGGAAGGGAAAAGTTGCCGAAGGAGAGAGTGAGCGCAATAAAACACGCTACAAAGTAGCGTCTACAACTGGATCCTTCCCCTCCTTCGACTCGGAATTATGACTTTCGCTCAGTCTCTTAGGACACTAAAATGGAATTGACTGCACGACACAACGCAAAAAAAAATTATAATAATAAGAAGAAGAAGACTGAAAGACTCCGTCGAATGCCCATTGCACGGATTGAGAGATTCCGAGTCGCCACCGCCGTTGCTTCGGAGGAGCGGAGGAGCTACAAATATGAGAATATCTTAGGGGCCTCGATATGCGAGGGGATGAAAAGAAACATGCATGTATAGATGTAGTCCTGACAGCCGACAAGTGATAACTTGTGACATTACCGCAGTAAGATTTATACGCGAATACCCTCCAGCATACTTTTGCTATTGCACGTTGTACCGCGAAAAGAAAAAAAGAAAGAAAAAGCATTTCTTCGTCGACTTTATGGGCGTGCAAAGATGAAGTGATTCAATGATAGGCCATCAGAAACTAAAGATGAAGTGATTCAATGATAGGCCATCAGAAACTGGAGGAAATATGTGATATAGCTGTGCACAGGACATAACAGGTTTTAGAAGTATTAGTAGGAGATAACCGACATATTGTATCGCGGAAGCACACTCACAAAAGAACCAATGAAACCAACACACAATTAAGCCATGGAAAGCATAGGGGATGATATTTGTTGTTTTAACTGTAGTGTAAATGATCATGACTTAAATTGAAAGGATTTTTTTTTAAATTAGATGTATATGAGCAGAGGCTGGTGATAATGCGTGACGCCGGTTACTCGTCTTCTCTTGCACAATGGTTGTCGTCGCGAAGTAGAAAATAAACACAAGGCTCTACAAAGACAGGATTTAAAGTGGACGGAAAAGCACCCTTAAGTCTGTGGGATCCGAAGCCAGAACCTTCGAATTACGGGCCCGACGCTCTGCCAATTGAACTGCCATGGCTGTTATAGCCAGTAGCCAGCGAAGAAGCCAGCGCTTCCTCGGCCACTTTGTTGGGTGTTTATATGCGTTTAATCCCTGGGAGTGCGAGCCAGCGCCACTCATTAGAGAGTTTTAGTGCCGCGGCCCCAAAGCGGTTTGCGTACATAAGCCCTTGCGTTCTTTTGTATTCTCCATGGATGCGGCTCGGAGTACAAAGGAACGCAAGAGCGTGCGTACGCGGGCCGCTTGGGGGCCCCGACACTAAAACTCTCTATTGCCAAGGCGGCGAGTGCGGAACACTCTTTTAGATGCGAAGCAGCTCTTTGACTCACGTGTGTAACGCCGTACGTTACGTGCGTCCGTACGAATGCGCCGCAACGCGTTCCTCTCGCCGTAGGTGTTGGAGCGTTGCCAAGTAGGTCACGCCACAGCTTTGCGTTGACGTCACGCTCCCCTCGCACGCTTCCCTCGCAGGTGCGCGCTGACGTCACTCTCTCCCTCACCCGCAGCATGCTCCCCGTAGCGCCCGCAGCTGCCGGCTGCTCCGCCCGCTCGCAACACCTCTGAACGTGTCATTTCTCTCTCGCTTCACCCGTGGTAGTCAAGGCGAAACGCGCGCCTGCTCCGGTCCAGCGCCCGTGTCTCGACTCTGAAGAAACAACGACTACGAAGTCTTTCCAAACGCTTTAATGAAACTTACACGAAACCCAACCCGCCTCCCTTGTCTTTGCGTTTCAAACAAACGCTTACTCGTGTAAACGCTACACCGAGTTTCGCTTCAAACCTTTCTTCTAGCACCCGCGTCGACGCCCGTTTCAACCGGATCAACGCCGTGCGCACCGCTGCTGCTTCGCATCCCATCAGGGTTCCCTTAGGGGAGATGGTCCAAGCTTTTTGCCAGAAGGAGTCACGTGGCACGTGATCTTCGCACGAGGTGTCAGCTGACCAATAAACCCTCGCATGTTACATAAGGCATCACATCTACCGGGACGATGCCCTCGAAGGCTTCGTCCTGGTAGACTTGATGCCTCATGTAGCATGCGATGGTTATCGCAACCTCAATCAAACAAGATTTTTTGTTAAGGTTGAGCGTTGGGCTCGTTAGTGCAGAATAATTCGAAGTTTCGCAGCGCAAGGAACGAGGACGGCAAACAAAGACACACACAGCGCCGAACTTACAACTGGCTTTATCTTCCTGCTTACAGCAATATATATGCGCTTTTCACCGAAGGAAAATAAAGCCAGTTGTAAGTTCAACGCTGTGTGTCTTTCTTTGTCGCCTTCGTTCCTTGCGCTGGGAAACATCGAATTAAGATTTTTTGCCTCCTTTGAGCTTTGGCAGATTGCTAGGATGAGCAAGGCGCTGTCATGCAGAAAGAACAAATAACCGGAACCCTTCTGTGATCCATGTTGCAACGAACGCGTCTCTCTCTCTCTCTCTCTATACCACTTGCGGATTGCAGGATACGGCGGCAGTGAAACAGTCACGTGTCAGGCTCCCCAAGCGCATGAAACGAGAGTTCTTTTTCGCACGGAAGTACTCGCAACACGATGCCATGCCACGCGGGGTGGTATGCGCTTTAAATCTAATATTTCACACTCGGGGTGCGTAAAAACGCGTGAGACCCATCGTCTTGCGTAGGCAACGCTCAAAATTTTTAAACTTTATCTAGTAGATACACGTATCGCCATTTCGGTCAGACATTACCCCTCCCTCCCTCTCCCCTCGTTTTCTTCCATCTCGCATTTCTCCGGCAAGTTCCCTATATGCTTCCGAATCATCGTGCACTTGGTTGTGTTTTGAAAGTGTCGCTGCGCGTGTGCATTTCATAAGTTGTGCGGCACCGGTGTCTTCTCAAACCATTGGTCCCACCGCTTTCCGTTTGCTTATCTGCGAGGAGCGTGGCGCAGCTGAGCCAGCGCGAGATGAAAAGCCCCGTTTCCAGGACGACGTCACGAAAAGGCGCTACAAGAGCAGCGCCAACTGAAAAACAAACGCACTTTTTCATCCGAGTCGTACGGGCGAAAAGCGATTCCCTTTCCAACTCCAATGCCCCTGCGATGTTCTTTTTTTTTGTTTTCTTCACGTTAACGTTCTGAACTTCGTAAAGGAAGAAAGGAAAGTAGATATCATCCGCTACTTTTCTCTCTTTTTTTTTTATCGGCACTACCGTAAAAAAGTCGTATTTGCATAGCGGAGCGTCTCCCAAGACTGGCGCTCTTTTCTTTCATCTCTAGCTCGCTTAGCTTTAACGATCGATTCCACCAGTACTTTCTAAGGCCGCATGACGATGGATGCTATTAGGCAGCAGTGCGCAGATAACCATCGCAATTACGACTAAATACTGCAGACGTCATCATGGATGAAAAAAAAAAAAAAACGCCGGCGCTAAGGTGTGCGTTGAATGATGATAAGCGACATTCGTCATACCGCCATAAAGAACAACCGACAACAATTTTTATAAGAAGAACGATTACACCCGGTGCTTTATTTTTTTTCTTAAATAGTTGCATTTAAGGAGATGTCGGCGCCCATATGTGGTTCGTGTATGTTCAATACAATCATTTTTCTAGAGCGTGGAAAGATAATCGCAAAGCGTGAGAGAGAGAGAGAAATAC
>NC_051178.1:197754908-197802408 GCF_013339695.2 Rhipicephalus sanguineus
TGGAAGAGAGGAGGGGGAGGGTAAAGGGCAATATAGCTATGTGTATGTAGTGTAGCAATGGGTTGGGAAAGAGAAGTGCGGGTGAGGAGCGAAAGGAGGAGGGAGAGAGTAAAGCATGGCATAGCCACGTATATTATAGTATAAGCAAGGGGGTGGGAAATGGATGTGAAGGGGAGAAGGAAGAGGGAGAGGACGAGGAGAGATGGTAGAGCGTAGATAGTATAGCAATGTGTGTAGTAAAAAGTTGTGAGTAAAAAGTGTAGTTGTGAGGAGTGATGTGAGGGAAAGGGAAGAGGGCAATGCAGATAATAGCCATGTACAGTATAGCAAGGGTGGGAGGTGGGAGAAGACGAGGGAAAGGTCACCAGCTACACCGTTTCCTCAATCATGGCACCTCTAGTGCGTACCTGCCCTATTTTAGTTTTTTACTTTTTCCCATTCAAGCCCCCGAAATTCATCCGCCCGTCATGGCTTGGTTGATTTTGCGACCTCAATCTCAGCAGCGAAATGCCATAACTCTTAAGTTACTGCGACTGGGTGGTAGCGATAGGCACACGACATCAAAACATCAAGCTGCTCTAATCAATATTTATTTCTGGATACTTGATCACCATGTATATCTAAGCTGTGAAAAGAATGAGTGAACCTGGCAATGTGTAATGTTGTTTTTATTTTTTTTTCCGATGCAAAGTTAACATTGGACATGGACAAGTCTGAACTTATGAAGACATACAACATACAGACGTATAGCAGTTTTGATTTCTTCAATACTACCGTCATCTTAAGGCGAAGTTTTGTTTGTAAACCCTCCCGGATTTAGTTTTCTTTGTTCCTGCTGCATGTTGCCGCTGTCATGCCGACTTGCTATTACACAGGGCAGTCTTCCCGTGACAATTCAACCAATACAAGTACACTCGCGCTCTATACGAGCTGCAACACTGTTTCCGTGGTCGAAGAGGCGCCAACAATACACGGCGGCGCTGACAAAAGAAACGTGGGTGAACTATACAACCTTCAATTATTGGCATTTTTTACAACACTGTAACACTTGTCACTGTCTCCGTGCAGGCCTCTTCGACTACGGGCACCGTGCTTCAGTTCATAATGAGCTGCACCTAACATCTGTGCACACCAGGTGCGGCGGCAATGGGCGGCCCTGTTCTCAGCAGTACTGCGCAACAGACACTGAACTTGGGTGCATCCACGTTGAACGGTGCTAAGTGTCTATGTCTTGAAGGCTTGATATTTATAAACATCAATGAGCTTGAAGCTCATTGTTTCTTCTTTCAATGAAGCCTTCCACGGAATTCTCGTCGCTCAGATTCTCGGATTCTCGGCTCCGCTGGTTTCTCGTCGATAAAGTTGATGAGACGATGACATGGGATAAGAAAAGAGGCCAATGCGGTAGCCACTGTAACAAGCGCGTGTATAGTAAATGTAAAAACAGCCCAACAAACAAAGACTAGCTCAGAACACACACGCAGCGCTGATATTCAACAACAGGTTGTTAAATATCAGCGCTTATTGTGTGTTCTTCGAAAGTCCCTGCTTGTTGCGCTGTTCTTGCACTTATTATGTCCTACCAACATGTCCAAGATTCCGCGCTTCAAAGCGTGGGTATAGCGTAGTTCGTGCAGCGGGGTCTCTATGTCTTAAACAGCACAGAAGTAGCGCCACCGGCTATGCTGCAAAACGCGTTGCATGTAGGATGAAGTGATTTGCAGTACTAAATTATCTTCTTTAATTATTAAAGTTTCACAACGATTAGATTTAGACATGAGTCTTGGATCTGCATAATTTTATAACATATAGATAATACTGGCACCTTTACTGGCGCCGTGTACAGCTGCTCCTATTACAAGCAAAATTAGAATAAGAAATGAATATACAGATAACCACAGATAATAATCGAAAATATTTGTCAATTTCCGCGCACGCGTAAGCAAGAGCGCTGAAGGGACTCACGCCGTTACATAAAAAGATCCACTGCACAAAAAAAGTCTGCAGACCTGCACGTAAGTCCTGCACATGTAGACGCAACAGAATACATAAGCAAAATATAACAAAACCAATCGCGACATATTTCACATGTACAATTAAGGCGCATTTTTTGAAGTTTTCGGGACACTATATACCAAGTCCGCCGACTGTCAAAGTGCCGACAACAATTTTACGTAGTCTGCTAAACAAAAGATTGCATAAGATCGATATGACGCCGTAAATGACGGAAGCTTTCTGTCCACTCTTATCTGCACTCTGCATAACTCGCAGCATGAGAATCAGAAGATGCTTAATGAGGATACAAAGGTGTGGGCGCTACGATTAATCCCCTGCACTGTCGGCATTTTCTTTTTTTTTTTGTGCTCGCGTTCTTTCACTGTAACTTTATCCATGGGTCAGGAAGAAAACCACGATGAAAGCTACGGTTGCGTGAACTTCCCGTCATCTTTGAAAAACTATTACTAGATTTATTAGCACTATAAAAATACCGCCCGTTTTTTTTTTTGTCCATATTCATGCAGCAGGTATGTGTGTGCGTAAATATGTTTTCTGTGCGTAATTAAGTTCGAGTGCTGCTGGCTAGTCGTCACCAGCAGCACTCGAACACTAACGCACAGTACACAGTTTTTCTTTAGAGTGTAGTTTGGTTGACACCTCCTATCGTGCCGTTTAAGCTACTTCACTTTTGCTTTTCATTGCTTTGGGCTCCCTCTCTTTACGTGGGCTTTCGCAAATACCTTTTACAAATGTGCAGCGTGCCGTTTCTTCCTTTGTGTGTACGGCATTGCACATAGTGCCGATAATACATTGCCGACATAATTTTAAGATTCTCAGGGTGAGAAAGCAAGAAGAAAATTTCAATTTCAGGGAGTGCGGCAAAGCCCGTTCGGGTCGTGCATCAAGTTTGCTGTAAGCGTGGGCCGAGACGGGCTAAATGGATCGCAAAATTCAGCCCCTTACCCGCCTTCCAGCGGAGGCACTTTTAGCAACACTTGGCCGGAAAAAAATATTCTTTATACATTCCAGCCATCTCTGGCGATTACACCGCGTTCCGATTTCACACTTCGGCATTGCTATTCGTCGTCGTTTTTCGTTTTGTTGATCGTGTCACCCACGTGCCGACGTTAATGGCGGCCGGAGGGAAGGACTCGCCATGGGCGTTCGTCGCCACGTGCTTCCCTCAAATATCGGGATAGAAAAAAAAAAACTATTATTTATGCGCTGTTTTTCGTTCTGTCGCGTACCTTCTCTTCGTGACCAATTACGCGTGATGACTACTATCATGCTTGCACTGCTTGTCTTTTTTGCCAGTTTCCATCGAATAATCTTCTCGTTGTTCATCACTTTTAAAAATACTGTTCTTATCAGCATACTTTAATGGAAAAAGATGCTTGAGATGGATTAAGGGCCCACAAAAAGAAAAGAAAAGAAAAGAAAGGTTGCTTAAAGGCCATGGACCTCTCACCTTTTGTATCTATTTCACATTGTGGAATGCATGGTAAGAAGTGCGAACGCACCAGGGCATTTTCAGTCAATATCTACGAGTCATTTTGCCTTGGGAAAATGAGCATATATGTTACCCGGGGAGGGGGGAGGGGGAGGGGGCATTTTTAGGTTTAGCTGTTAAGAGACTGAGTGAAATCACCTTATTCCCTGTGTATTTCCGTGTTTAAAGCCACACCGCCACAACAAAACATAAAACAAATAAAATTAATAGCCACTACCCCCATTACGCTATTCGTACAAATAATCATTGTAATGCAATTTTCTATTATTGAAAATAAAGTTGATTGATTGATTCATTGATTGATTGATTGATTGATTGATTGATTGATTGATTGATTGATTGATTGATTGTACTGCCGCACCATTGATGGCCAAACCCGTAGTGGGTTGAGCCATTCCGCCAGGATCCATCCGCCCAACTAATTAGTGACGGTGACGATGTTGCCACAGGCGGGGTTAGCCTGGCAGACCTAACCGACAATGCTCACAATACGCCTGAGCGTCTCTTTCCAGTATTACGTTTGCCAAAGTGTTACATAGGCCAACTTTTTGCAGGAAAGTTAAACGAATGATAGACGCCAACTTGCGAATCATCGGCGCACCTTTCGGAAACAAGCTTGTTCAATGTACTCGTGATGACAAACCATCGTTTACCTCATGCTGACCATGAGTTTCTTCCTTTCCGGGCAAAAGCACTTGCAGGGCCAGATGTAGTAGATCGCCAGCTTCAATGGACACAGTGCACAAATGAAAACCATCACCTCTTCGAACATTCATTAATAAATCGCAATTGTTGGTGTTTTACGCCCCAAAACCCCTATACGATTATGAGAGACGCCGTAGTAGAGGGATTCGGAAATTTCCATCCACTAGGGTTCCTTAACGTGCACCTCAATCGGAGCACACGGGCCTCTAGCATTCTGCCTCATCGAAATGCGGCCGCCGCGGCCGGGATTCGATCCCGCGACCTTCGGGTCAGCAATCGAGCACCATAACCACTAGGCCACCGCGGCGGGTGATCAGTGCAGGAGTGCAGGCCGACCGTGTTCTTACCCTATAAAGCTATTGTAAATCGTTAATACTGCTACATGTAGGCTGCCGGAATGCATATTGTTGACGCGCGTGTGCGCCCGACGAAGAGGACGAAGGCTGCTCGAGCTCGGAGCCGAACTGGTCAGCGCTGCAACCGCTCTTGCAAATATGTCTTGTGAATAGCCTACAGTGCAAGCGACTCGTTACTCTCGTAACATATTTGGTGGAGGTGGAACGTTCCCCGTCCTCACCACGCAGCTCCGCAGTGGCCGCATCATCCAGCTTCCCGCCATGGCTTCCAATGACAACACGTCCACATCTCCATCTGCGGCTCCTACGACAACCTTTGTCGCGGTTCCCACACCCCGTGATCCCGGGACATTACATGCGCAACCTGGCCTCGACGTCGACTACTGGCTTCGCCTGTATGAACGGGTCAGTCACACTCATCGGTGGGACCCTACCATGATGCTCGCGAATGTTCTCTTCTAATTGGACGGAACCCCGCGTGTCTGGTACGAAACACATGAGACCGAGCTCACCAGCTGGGACATGTTCAAGGAGAAGCTACGCGACATCTTTGGGAACCCGACCGGTCGCCACGCGGCCGCACGACTGCGCCCGACGAAGAGGACGAAGGTCGCTCGCTGCTCGAGCTCGGATCCGGACTGGTCAGCGGTCTGCAACCGCTCTTGCGAATATATCTTGTGAGTAGCCTACAGTGCAAGCGACTCGTTACTCACGTAACAATACTATGCATATGTGAACAACAACTACAATAAAAATGCCAAACGGACTCTTATGAATTCGCCTAAGACGACCCGAAGGAGAAAACCATATTCTCTTTCTTCTTAGTCGATTGAATTTAATTTTTCTTGCGTTTTTTAAATTTCCGCCTTATTGAGATGCGGTCGCCGTGGCCGGCAATCGAACCCGCACCTCGAGCTCAGCAGCGCCATAGCTTAGCCGCTAAGCTATAAAGACGGGTCTTCAATATATTTAAACTCCACTGTGATGGCTTTTTTTTTTTCATTTCTACTGATGCTCCCAACACATCAACACTTTTTTCATTACTAAAAAGGAGTTTAACAACTGCCGTCACGAAATGTATTTTTCCTTCGTTAATTTTTACTCTTTATTATATGTTCTTTAAAGCTTAAAAACATCCTTAGTTAAGCCAGTGAAAACAGCGGCCTTACAAAAATCCTTTTCAAGATAAGTACCAAACAAGAAACCTGTTGAAATCACAAAGCGCTATCGTATTAACTACCCGAAGAATGAAAGGAAACCTTAGAAAAAAATTAGAGCTTATAAAAATGTTAAAACGAGAAAATCGTGCATCGGCCATGGGGGAACGGCGAATAACACTGCTCACAGAGAACTGATTGAACCACTTCCGGCGAGAAAATTTCTTAGAGCTCTGGGAGGATTATAATATCTGATTGTTTGGACACTACAATGTTCCAATCTTATTTTGCAGAGAGAATATCTACCTAAAGTATGAGATAACTAGGATTTAAGTGCTTTTTTTTTTTTACCAAACAGTGCCATCGAAAGCGGCCTAGATCTATTCTGCTTAGATAGGCGATAACAATTCTCTTCGTCCTGAAATTTCATCATGTTACGCGGCCCTTATACTTCTTTAAATTACGGATCTCTAACACCAAATATATACCTAATCAACTGCATCGATTCGTAACTCAAATAAAAAAATCGAGAGCTGAAACTTAAATTCAGGATACACTCAAGCTCAGAAATGAGACATGTCCTGGATACATCAGTTGTAATAAATCAAGTATAACAAACACATTTCTTTGAACTGTGATCGTCGAGGATGTATTAAAAATATGCTATGTTTTGTCTGTCCTTTTGTTTGGGACTTTCATCTTTTTTGCGCCTCAACGTAGTCGGGCAGTGTTCTGCCTACGGCGTATTCTGAAGATCGAAGAAGGTTTCGACAAAGCGGTAGTGTGCACTGTGAAAGGCTGTTCTTTCATTAAAGGGGCTGAGCATCATACCATCGCTGGAGCCTGCGCACTTCGATTTTTTTTTTAGTTTGTGGCAGACGCTATTGTTGTTTTGCACTTTCGTTCAGTTCCTCGCGCTTTCTATTGCATATAGCTACAGCTCGTGTTGTTGTTGTTCCTCGGGCACTTGGCACAACACACACCTGGGGATCGGCCATGAATCAGCTGGTTCCTTGATTAACATATTAATTCATTTGCTGAAGGAATGCGTTTAAAAATGAATAGTTTAGCCGTAAATCGCTAATGATCTAAAGAAATAAAAGTTACAAAAAAACTTTATATATAAATATATCAGCCTGGCAGGGAACGAATTTCTTCACCTTTATGTTCTAATGACTACAAATAAGATCTCCTATACTTTCCTTGGCATTATTTTCTGTTAGTTCTCGTTTTATATATATATATATATATATATATATATATATATATATATATATATATATATATATATATATATATATATATATATATATATATATATATATATATATCAATAAACCCCTGTGATGGAACGAAACAGAACCGCTACTCTTAGCATTCAATACTTTAGTATCCCGTAATAAATGCATATAGCGTCGACAATTCTCCTGCGACTAAAACCAACTATGGTAGCACCAAAAGAAAGAACCACCGGAAGTGACAAAGTCGACCTTGCGTTGAGAATCAAGATACCATTTTCCTCTGCCCTCCTTCAGCTATACACGCAAAACTGACGCAAGCCAGGCGAAAATGGCCCGAAACAGAGCATCGGACGCGTTATTCGAAGGTCGCAGGTTCGGTTCTTGCCCGCGGCAAGTTATCTTTTAGTGCACTTTTCTTCCTTCACATTTACCTTACATTTACTACTAACAACATCCCGGGTACTTTCCTTGGCATTATTGTCTGTTAGTGCCCATTAATATTGTGTATGACAAAGAAAAACGAGCCCTTAAAATTAACACTTCTTTCCTTCATTCATTGTGAGGGTCTCGTTCTGGCAGACTTGATGCTTTCAGGTGGTATGCGAGGGATTATTGGTCAGCTGCCAGCTCGTAATAAGCTCACGTGCTACGTGACGCCAACAGGCAGAAAAAGAGTGTTCCACACGCGCCGTCATGGCTACTGGCGGCGCTGACTGACGCTCCCACGTTTAAATGTACATATATACCCCATAAAGTGGACGCGCGGTTGGCCGCCGCAGTATCTCAGTTGGTAGAACATCGGACGCGTTATTCGAAGGTTGCAGGTTCGGTCCCTGCCCGCGGCAAATTATCTTTTCGTCCACTTTTCTTTCTTCACATTTACCTTACATTTACTACTAATAACATTCCCTGTACTTTCCTTGGCATTATTGTCTGTTACTGCTTCTAACGCGCTTAGGATGGCTTCGTGGGTGACGTTGTCGTAAGCCCCTTTAACGTCTAGAAACAGAGCAGCAGATAATCGTTTGCAGGCCTTCTGGTGTTGGACACCAGAAGATCTATATGTGGGTGCACAGCTACTTGAAAAAGCGATCATTTCACGTGCAGACAGAGAATGGACTGACACCCGATTATTATGGCAGCCGTGGTGTCCCTCAAGGAGGAGTGCTAAGCCCGACCTTGTTCAACCTGACGCTCATTAAACTAGTCGACAACCAGCCAAGCAGCGTACGAATTTATATTTATGCTGACGACATATGTACATGGACGTCAGCTGTGACGCGGCTTCAACTTCGCGCTCGACTTCAGAAGGCAGCTACAGTGACATCTCGCTACCTGCGTAATCAAGGACTCGAAATCGCAAGTGAAAAGTGTGCAGTCGTGGCATTCACCAGAAAGCCAATGTCCGCTTACGGCATATCAATTAACGGCCAATGTGTGCCATCCAGCAGGAGTCACAGATTCTTGGGAGTCATAATCGACAGAGACCTGTCTTGGACTTCTCACGTAAACTATGTGAAAAAGCGTCTGAACGCTGTCACTTGTTCAGGTTCCTCGCAGGAAAAACTTGGGGAGTATCCATACATTCTATGTTACAGCTGTACCGGGTATTATTTATTGGGTTCATGCGATACAGCCTACCTGCAATAGCCAATATCTGCAAAACTAACCTTCGTACGATACAAGGCATTCAAGCTCAGGCTCTTAGGATATGTCTTTGTTTACCACGCTGCACTTCAGCGGCTGAAACCATTGCCATTGCTCAGGACTACTCGATCACGACGCACATCACCGTTGAGACCATGCGCACTTATCTCAGGCAATATGCCAGGAATCCTTCCCACCACCTGGCAAGCTTCGCTGCGGAAAGGCCCTGTACGATATTTAGTGCAACTGTCTACGCCCATCGCGCATCGTTCACATCAGGGTATGCGCCTGCGGAGAAGCCGGTGTTTCCTCCGTGGTGCATGTACATACCTTCCACAAGTACGCCTAACAATTCCAGGGCTGCAGAAGAAATCAGCTTTATCCACCCCAGCACTAAAACAATTGAGCCTACTTTTCTTGCACGAAACCTACAGTAACCACGTACACATCTACACCGATGGCTCGACCACGGCGTCCAGTTCCGGCGGTGCGGTGGTGATACCAGCACGAGAAATAACCCTACGACTGAAAATATCCCATGTAGCTACATCTACGGCGGCAGAACTTACGGTTCTGCGTTGTGCCCTAGAGTACATCGATTCGGAGAAACCGAGCAAATGGGCTGTTTTCTCCGACTCGAAACCAGCGTTACAGTGCCTGCCGTCACCTCTCCGACGCGGATGCCATGAACAGCTTACGTACGAAACTCTCAAGATTCATCACCGCGTCAAAGAAAAAGGCCATGAGGTTGACTTTCAGTGGCTACCTGGTCATTGCGGGATCAGTGGCAATGTTTCCGCAGACAACGCTGCTCGCACATCTCATCAAGAAGAGACCACCGTTCCGATTCCTCTTTCCAGGACAGACGCTGCGAGGCAGCTTCGTCACCTGGCACGCAGTGTCTGTTTGGCGGAATGGAACATGCCAAGTATACGACGTACGAGACTCCACCAAATAAACCCTACGCTGGAACTCCGACCTCCATCCGGACTTCGTCGACGTGAAGCTTCACTTCTTTGTCGGCTTTGGTTGGGAGTTGCCTTCACGAAGGCATACACAACATTAATTGGAATCACCGATAGTGCGGCATGCGAGGTCTGCAGTACTGAGGAAGACATTGATCATCTGCTATGCCGTTGCCCTCGATTTGCCTCCGAAAGACGAACTCTTTCTGATGCGATGCGACGATTAGACGATAGGCCGCTCTCCGTGCAGATGCTTCTGGAGCACCGTCCCCATCGCTCGTCGGCCCACAAGGCAGTTAAAGCACTGTGTGAACGCTTGTGAGCGCTTGTGACTATTTTTACAGTGCCACCGCCACATACGTGTCAGTGCATTTATTGATCATTTCCTTTTTTTTCGCTCCCCCCTCTCTCTGTGTCTCTCCCATCTTTCCACTCCCCTTCCCTTTCCCCCGGCGTAGGGTAGCCAACCGGACTGCTGTCTGGTTAACCTCCCTGCCTTCTCCTTTTCGTATCCCTTCCTTCCTTCCTTCCTTCCTTCCTTCCTTCCTTCCTTCCTTCCTTCCTTCCTTCCTTCCTTCCTTCCTTCCTTCCTTCCTTCCTTCCTTCCTTCCTTCCTTCCTTCCATTGTCTGTTAGTGCCCATTAATACTGTGTATAACAAAACAGAAGAGTTGTTCTGCTGTTGAAACGATGTAAATGTAGCGTCTTAGCCTTCCTCATAATTTCTGCATTGACAACGCAAGCGTTCACTTATGGTAAAGCCCGTGAAGCACCATGGACGCTCTCGTACTGCGCTTAATTTTTATTTAGGAGATATGTCCTGCCCCCTTTCATTCGTACGACCCTAAATGTACTTAAGGCCACGCACTGAAGTGTCTCGTTTTCTTTCGTTTGGCACAACGTCTGTCTTTGCTCAAGGGCTACCGACGTCGTTATCCAGTTCTAAAATAACGTATAGTGATAAAGCAGTACTCCGGGTGTCAGGATTTACATAGCCTCTACGCACAGCAAAGAAGAACCTTGAAGAAGGAGAGGAAAAGACGATAAGCCACAAGACTAATTAGTGTGAGAGCGTTATCAATGTATACCATTGTGAATCAACAAAACGCCTAGAATAAATTACAAAGTAGAGCATCTTTCGAAAGAAATAGATAGTATATGCGCTCTCACACTGCTTTGCGTGCAACCGCGAAAGATCGTATATATATATATATAGAGAGAGAAGGAAAGTAAGAAGAGAGAAGGCAAGGAGATCAACTGCCGGTCGGCTACCCTACAATGGTGGACTACAAAGGGAACGAGAGGGAGAAGGCGAGCACTGCATGCGCACAAGAGCACGAAGAGCGTATACGAGCTGAGATCGTGTCCACATTGCACTAGTCGCCGAAAGCAGAAAACGAGATAATGCATTCTGGTTAGCATTACTCTTGCCCCGTTTGTGTTCCATTTGTCCTTGGAAATGCACGACAAAACCACTCAACAACCTCCTATAGCCATAAGGGGGCTAGCCAGCAAGCGTCGTAAAAGCACCTCTAGTCTAGTGCTTCGGCAAAGGAAACGATCATTGTTTCTGTTGATACACGCGATTACGTGGACATTCGCTTTTAGTGAGGCAAATCGAACGCGCAGCGCAGAAAGGAAGACGGTCGTAAGAAGTAACAATGTTCAGTAGTGGTGTGCTATATGCGAACGGGTCTCGTTGCGCTTGTAGGCGCAGACCCGCCCAAGAAATGGACGACTGTGGCGTGAGAGAGCGAGCAACAGCCCTGTCCTTCCAACGGCGGCCATTAGCGCTGAGTAATGGATCAGGCACTCTTTTGGAGGAACACAGTCTATACGGGATGAATGTGGGTGCGTGTTTGTACGTAAGGGGTCGCAGGTCGCCGAGAGCTTGCACAACCTCGCTGAGAGTGCGCGGTGCCAGTGAGCGAGCCGAAATAGACGCCCGTCGGCAAATAATCCACGACTCGGCAGCCTCGCTCGGGTTTCGAGACGACCACGCAAACGGGATTTACGGTGCGATCACACGATGTCGTATGAACCTGAAAAGTATGAGTAGTATTGCGTGAGGTTTGCTGGATAAAAGGAATAGGGTTTAGGGGCCAAGAGAACAACACGGCTGAGAGTAATTTAGGTGAACGCCCGCTGCAGAATTGCGTGAGTAAAAAAGCAGAAAAGCCGTATCAAACAGTGGGTATAGTTATTGGTTGAGAACCACTGTTAAATTCTGAGTTGGTTCAGGCTATAGACAGCCGCTAAATTCAATTCGTCTCAAAAGTATCGCATTTCGGACCAGAGTGGGCCGGCAGCACTTTTCCCTCAAGCTCTATATATATATATATATATATATATATATATATATATATATATTGTTATGAAGAAGAAGTGCGATGAAGAAGAAGTCCCTGCCGGCGGCAAGTTATCTTTTCGTCCACTTTACTTTCCTCACATTCATATCCTAATTATTACAAATAACATCCCCTATACTTTCCTTGGCATTATTGTCTGTTAGTTCTCATTAATATATATATATATATATATATATATATATATATATAGAAGGAAAGTAGATGATTTTTCAAGGGCTCGTTTATCTTTGTTAGACACAATATTAATGAGAACTAACAGACAATAACGCCAAGGAAAGTACAGGGGGTGTTATCTGTGGTATTTAGAATATAAATGTGAAGAATGTAAAGTGGACGAAAAGATGACTTGCCGCCGGCAGGGATATATATATATATATATATATATATATATATATATATATATATATATATATATATATATATATATATATATATATATATATATATATATATATATATATATATATATATATATATATATATATATATACAGTTATTTACTCGGTGATGTAGGTTATTTAGCTATTTATTTATTAGGGAGCACTTTCCTAAAGTATCATTGTGTGGCGGTAAAATGCAAATTGTACTTATCACCTATAAAACTGTCGTACGAACACTTGGAACACGTGGAACACTTGGAACACTTGGAGTTGCAGAAATAAACTGAGACTTTTACTCCTACTATTGACTTTCTATCGTAAAAGCATCTAAAAAGTGTCAAAAATTGCCTCGCACTTAGAGCAATGTCGAGAAGACAGTTTGACCCCATACCTTGCATGCTATCGTCAATCGTGTGACCGTACGGATGTACACGAAAACAGCGAATTCATTTCCCGTACGCTTGTTGTAAAACACGCATACGAATTCACAAGATGAGGGCGAAATTTTAGCTCAAATAATTATTGTTATACGAATAGCTGGTTCGATTCAACCAGCAATGCAGCGCTGTACCGAGTATTGTTTAAAGAAACTAAGGCAAACCTATATGATAACTATCATTACTCTTGACTTGATGGTTCTCGCGACGCACTGCCTGTACCGGTCGACATCGAAAAGTTCAATCACAATATCAGATCGTGTTTGCAGTGTACGTTCAAACCTGCCACCGGCACACTGTCGCCCCTCGCCATGCGACGAGGCTCCAATATGGCGTGATTGAACTACATTTTTTCCAACGCTTAGATGGAGCTATTAACGGGAGGATGTTGAAAATGTAGCGCTAAGCGTCATTTCCAAAGCACGTCACGTTATAGCTGTGTCTGTATCATAAATTATTTTAAGTCTGAAGGTGCGTGTTCAGGCGCCTTTAATGTCATCCACTGGAAGTGCGTTTTCGTGAACCGCGAACATAGCGGATGCTGCATTTGGTATTAATCACCCAGCGTTTCTATTCCAGTTTATGGCTGTGACGCAGAGCACGCTCGTGAATATAGACTATTTTACGGGTAGGTTTGGGTGCCGCCATATTCGGCTGTAGCCTTTCCGTTTTGTGTTTTTACCAACTAAACGAACGGTACGGTAGACGCGTACGCATGAAAGCGGTTGGGTTGGTGCATTCGACGTCTCATGACCTCACTATTTCACGTGGCGATATACAAAAACAGGAAAGCATTCGTCGAACAACCCAATTATCGGATACCCATGTGTCTAACATAAAATCGTCTATCGAGAGAAAAGTCACTGCTTCAGCCGACGTAACAGTTGCGCGTTTGATATCACAGACGGCGAATGAGTCTGGTGTCCTTGAGAAACGCAACAGCGCTTTCGTTGCCTTTCGGGACTGTGATGAACAGTCCCAAGGTCCCAATATCTTCACGACAGTGAAAGCCCTTCCGTCCAGGTGATTTAGAGCAGCACGGAGGTGAGGCCTCTCGTTTGCATAATTCAGGCAGTAACACATGAGGTGCTCAATAGTTTCATTCTCTCTAAGGTTCCTTCCCCCTCCCCCTTCCCCAGTGCAGGGCCCTTGCCAGTGCAGGCTCCTTGCCTTTCTTTTATTCTTATTCTCTCTCTCTCTCGTCTATCGGGAGCTGCGGCAAATGATGAAGACAACATATACGCCGGCCTGCCTGCTTGACGTGCAGAGCTGCTTTCACGCGGCAAGGACTCGCTCAGCTTAGACCAAGAAAATGTGGGCGACCCTTGGACAAGCTAGCTATAGCTTGTGGACTTCGCTGCGATTATATCTGCGAGACCTCGCATGCGTCATTTCGCTGCTATTGCAATAATTAAATGGCATGTCTCACGACGAGGTTAGCCTGAAAAGAAAGCCGTTTATTCGTCACGCGCTCCAGATGACGCCTTAATATAAGCCGATCGCAGGCGAGGTGTTGGCGACATTGGAGGGTTGCTTCACAAGCCTCTCGAAACCTTTCGCAAGAATGTGTTTCGCTGCTTTAGCTCCGGAAGTAAACTATAGTTTACTTCATCAAATATGATTGCAGACGGGAGGACGCCTACATACGTACGCCTAAGCGAGCAAAGCACTCGGTACGTGGCCGTTGGTCACCAACCACTTCGTGTTATATTTCACTTCAACTGC
Source organism: Rhipicephalus sanguineus (assembly GCF_013339695.2). Lineage (NCBI taxonomy): Eukaryota > Metazoa > Arthropoda > Arachnida > Ixodida > Ixodidae > Rhipicephalus > Rhipicephalus sanguineus. The sequence continues at coordinate 197,769,398 of NC_051178.1, forward strand.
GAGAGTGCAACTGGAAGCAAACTTGCATGCTGTTGTCTTCAGTGAATTCTTTTTAATCTGCCTTTCCTTCCTTCTCAGTCCCTCCCTGTCTGTGCTTGTACAGGCCAATGCATTTACCTTATGTTCGTTTCAAAACATCACAGTAAAGTTTGTCTGTGCTTGTTAACGTGCAGGAATTTAGATGACCACATAAGTGTAGTGTGTATTTCAGAAATGGTGACGTGATTCCGATGCCGACAGAAATCACGGAAATAAAAGAATAACATACTTGTTTCCGCTAATAGCAATTGTCTCAGGAAACTACGGGAGAGATTGGCTAAATTTATTATATACGGCATGTAAGCCCTATAACTAGCTACCGCGAAAGTGCGCCTCAAACTCGGCGATAATGAAGTTAAAGCATGGAAATGGTAAAGACTTCACTCATTCTGTGTAGACCATTTCGTTTACTTATACATATCCGCCATGGTAGTCTAGTGGTTATGGTGATCGATTGCTGACCCGAAGGTCGCGGGGTCGAATCCCGGCCGAGGGGGCCGCATTTCGATGGAGGCGAAATGCTAAAGGCCCTTATTCTTAGATTTAGGTGCCCGTTAAAGAACACCAGACAGTCGAAATTTCCGGAACCCCTCTACAAGTGTGTCCGTCATATTGTGGTTTTGGGACGTAAAACACCGATAATTGTTCTTATAACATAACTATAAAAATGTTATTTATCACATGCCTCTAATGTTCTAGTCTAATTCCTTCATGAGGGATTATGTTATGTACAAGATTTGTATAGTCAGACAGATTCAATGTAACATGACATTTTTTGTCAGCTATTTCTTTCTCTATTGCTTCTTTTGTTCATGATGGTCTGGATGCCGCGAAAGCTGTATTGTTGATTTTTTTTATTTATTTTGCTGTACGAACTGTGTGCAAGGGTGTTGGGTCCTCTGTCAGGCTATATGCCTTTAGTCCCAACATCCTTTTGTTTCTTGTTTCTTGTACAAGAATACAATAAAACAAATTTTGAAATTTGAAATTTGATATACTGCTTAAACATGCCCTAGTATGAAATATCACTTGGATTCTATGAAAAGAAGCGTCGACGCCGACGGGACTAAAAATGTTTTTTCTTTCTTCTTTTTATTTATTCTTTTGGTGAAGGTTGTTTTGGAATAAGACCTTAAAGGGCCCTTCACCAGCATTTGAAAATACAAAAGTCGAGCGCAATATTCTCTCCTGGCGTTTCTCGTCTTCCTGGTGCGCTTCGCGACGCAGAACAGTGACTCCCGTGACGTCCATATAGTACATACTCTCGAGTGGTCCATATACGCGAGATATCATATGTGAATTGTCCCCCTGCACTGAAGTACCATGCAGCCGCCCCTTCCTTGCCTCGCATGACTATCGTGCGCGATCAACTGATTTGACTTTATTTTCTGTGTTTCCGACTGCGCACACGGAGATAACAGAGTGTAGCCGACAAGCGCGAAATCTAGATAGGCTCGACGCTTACTGCTGACATATTACACGTGCTTTTAAGAAATAAGTGGCGAGGGGGAGATATGGCCTGTCGGAAGGGTAGGGAAGGCGAAGAGGAAACCACGCCCTCGCCTTTGAATGCTGGGTGGTGAGGAGCCCTTTTAAAGCGCAGAATAAAATAGATTCGCTTGGTCTGCCTTTTGGAATAAAAGCAAAACAAATAAAAGCGCGACAGAAAGTTAGCCCAAAGCAATCACTTCGATATGCAGCAACACATTTGTTATGCGATGAGAAGGCATCGGCTCGCCGTAGTAGGGCATTCGCCTGCTTCGTCACGTAGTACTCCTCCGATATAGCGTCGGCGATATGCGAGCTAAGAGGGGATTTCACGTCGAGCGTACATAGAGGACACCGAAATGCCAAGGCGACAACGTCCTCTGAGTTACGACCACGTGGCTACCTGGTGCGATTACAGCGAAAAGAGAGGAATCCGGACTTTCTAAATCTCGGAACGTTGCGTTCGTGTCGTTAAACCGTCCCGCTCTGATCGTCCTAACTTTCGCTTGTGTCGCAACACGCGCGACATTAAAGCGCGGCAATTCGTCGTCCACCGATTTTGTCGTAAACGGGCCTCCGTTAAGAGGCTTTTTGTACGAGCACGCGTAAAATTTTTACGAGGTTTAGACGGCCCACTGCAGTCACCGTTCAGGCAGGGGCTTTTTTCTCTCTATAACGTGTCGTCTATAACCGAGAGCGAGCTTTACCAATCTTCGTCTATCATACTTTCTTACTTTTGATTTTTCTTCATTTTACTCCCAAAATCCGCCACGCGCGTTTAATTACACGTGCCTCACAAGATTCAAATTACACTGTGAAATTGCTGCTTCTGTTTTCTCTGTCGGCTGTCCGCTTGCTGTTAGTTTCATTCGCATTGACTGAGACAGCCATTCCGGGTTGACTTAGAGGCAGCAGAAGGTAACGCATTGCCGGTTCTTGAACGAGATGAAGGGAGACCGAGGTAGCCAATTTTTGTAACGAGGAGCAATTTTAGTCCTTTCTTACGGCGTGCTTCACAATGAGATCGTGAAATCGGCAGATGTATAAAAATAATAATTTTGAGCTTTTTAGCACGGTGAGTCACTTTTGACCTTTAACAGGGTTACACCTTACGTGTTAAAATGTTCCGCGTGACTAACGGCCAAAGGTGCGTTGCGACGCGCGTACTGTCACTCCAGCTGTACGTGCGTCATGTCAAGTTTCCGGAGTCAAGGAAAGACGTGATGGCTTTATGAGATGAGGCATGAATCCTAAACATCATCGTTTCTCGAAAGATGGCCCTTTCTTTTACAAGTTTGTAGGTGCGCTCATATGATAGCATATTCTCGACTTGGCTTGCGATTATATGGCAGTAAATGACCCTAGTTGTGATTGTCACTGATATCGTCACCACAGCTACTTTTGGAAAGTATAGCATGTATGCGATAACTCGGGTATGAATAGGGAAATAGTGAAAGCGCTAGCACATTTGTAGCGAGTAACGCATGCGTCTTTTTAATCACTCACTCTAAAAAAAGATCGAGTAAAAAGGGCGTCTTTTTGTCCCACAACAATAATCGTCATTTATTTTGCCTTCCTTTCCTTGCACTATCGCCGCGCGCCCGGCACTTTCTGGTCGCGAACGACATGCGCGCGCTATCAGCGTGACATAGTATTCTTGGCAGGAAAGTGGCCAGCGCCGAGTTTTCAAGAAAGGAAACGCAAGCAAGCCAGATGACGATTATTGTTGTGGGACAAAAAGACACCCTTTTTACTCGATCTTTTCTTAGAGTACTAGATATCGTGAGAGTGGTGGCATTTGATTTGTTTTGCCCGAAACCGTTTGCTGCACTACTGTACACAAGATTCAGAGTGTTCATACCAGATTATTCAGAGTGATTCAGAGTGTTCATACTACAGCTGGCACCATGCTCTGGCACGGTGCCAGCTGTGGCCTCTCCCCCTCACACTCTCTCAGCAATCACGTGATGACACAGCGGCGCATGGCAACGGTTGCGCGTTGCTCCTTCCAACGCGTGTTGCGCAACTATTGCGCAACGCGGCGGTGGTGTCCGTCGGCGGAGTCTAATGGCCACACGCTTTCGTCGAACGCACTTTGGAATTTACAAAGTGTGCTTCAATATTTTGAACGCGTATCATACGTTCTGTGACATTTTTCGGCAGTGATATGTCCGGTATCTTTGTTATATCGGCGATAAGCGAGGCTGAGAATTCTTACGGGAAAAAAAAATCTCGTTTCTTTTAGGAATGCCCAAGGCGATTGCTTTCAGAAAAAAAAAAAGAAACGACACAGTTTTGAGGCTTTAAGACTTTACTTTCACTGTAACATCCATCTCGCTAAATTGTCCTCGGAGCCCAATAAATAGGTTTCGGCAATGTTTATAAATACGTAGAAGCCAAGTGACAATAAAGATTTAGCTAGAAATCATGCGAAACTCTAGGCCGTGAGCCCTATATACTACTATCATTTACTATGAATACTGTCAATTTCTTAGTTCAAACACTCGCGCGTAAACCGAAGCTCTAGTAACCTGTTACTGGATCCTGTTAAAAAGCAAAAGAAATTAGACGCATACGAGCGATCCGTGGTTGGTGATTAAAATGATGAATGCGTGCATTAAGATCTCAATTTGCAAACGCGCCGAAGCGCGAGGCTCCGGGAAAATGCTTGCACTTAGGGGAGCTTTGAGGGTAAGTGTTCGAGCTTTAAGAGATTTTGGCCTGAATTTGTAGTAAGCCTTCATTTTTAAAAGCCCAGTCCTTCAACAGTGGGTTAACCGTACGAGGTCGAGCCAGTTCCTTCAGGTCTCAAAATTCAAGTGACTTGGATCATTGTTGCAAGCACTGCTAATCATCCCTCAGAGAGGATTCGTGCATTAGCAATGCTTTCGCGAATACTGAGTGGTACTTCGTTATCAGATTTCTTCAGCCTGAATATATTGAAAGCTCGTTTTTAATAATTAATTCCTTCGTGAGAACGTTAAGCTTCTAAAAGGCACTCTGCGCGACCGTCTCGGCTTTTTAATGTCTCAAAATTGTCAGTGACCCGGTTAATTCTTTCAAGCACCGCCAATTAGTTAATTTTAGGAGAGGATCAGACATTCATTAAATATCGTTAAACATAAATTAGATATGTAGAAGAAAGTGAGATGAGCATATGAAATTAACAAGTTTGCATTGATTACGTGGCCGTAATTAGCACAAGACCAGGTTAATTGGAGAAAGATGAGAAAGGTCTCCGCCCTGCAGTGGGTGTACTCAGGATGATGATTACAGTTACTGTTCTGTGTCATAACAGCGTCCTGCTCATAGTGATAGCGTCGAACGCTTCCTATCTGCTGTCACGAAAGCCAGTAAGACGAAGTCGGAACTCTTCAACTGAAAGATGATACCATAAGTAATATCGATAAGATTATGGCAGCGTATTGGTTTCATTATCAAAATAATGAACGACAACGTAGAAAAAGAAAACCAGCAGTCGAGCTCTCGGAGACAGTACCCATCAGTGGGCGGCTTATGACGTGCATCATCAAGGTCTGAAGTCGGAGAAGGCTGCGCTGACAATTTTTTTGTGATTTACGTTAGGTGGACGTTTGTACGCGTATCGGTTTACGGAAGCTCGCTTGAAGTTCTTTTTTTGTGTGTGTGTGACGCGTTCGTATGCTTTCTATCGGGGGCCTTGAGCGTGGGAGTAAAAATGCCGGAAGCGTTTAAAGCTTTCTTGTCTGAAAACTTGAAACTGGCCTATAGTTATTTTACTCGTGCTGTCTGTTCTCGTCGTTTCTAGATGAATTAAAATTTTCTACAGTCTAGATTATTATTATTATTATTATTATTATTATTATTATTATTATTATTATTATTATTATTATTATTATTATTATTATTATTATTATTATTATTATTATTATTATTATTATTATTATTATTATTAAGACGAAAGCCATAAGTGGCTCACAAGAAGCGGAATGTGACCATCCGGCGGTGTCTGTTGTCGGCGATAACACATATGGTACCAAAAGTATCACGCGACCCTCGTGACATCTAGTGTGGGGGGGGGGGGGTGTAATTAATACTATCGGCTGAGGAGGAAGAAGAAGAAGCAGAAGATGATGAAGATTAAGATGAAGAATGCTTTCGCCTACGGGTTGTTTTAGGCGAATGCATAAGGTACCAGGGGCGTAGCCAGAAATTTTTTTCCGGGGGGGTTCAACCATACTTCATGTATGTTCGTGCGTGCGTTTGTATGTGTGCGTGTATATATACGCAAGCAAAATTGAAAAATTTCGGGGGGGGGGGGTTTGAACCCCCCCAACCCCCCCCCCCCCCCTTGGCTACGCCCCTGTAAGGTACCCTGTGAGTTTGTACTTGCTTTTCGTTTTGTTCTTAAAACTTAGAGAACGTGATGACGTCATTATAACGTTCGAAATCGTTTCCAAGCTCATTCTGTAGAGATTTGTTAACAGCTTATTAACGTAAAACCCCTCAAGGAAGTAACGTTATAAAAGGTGTAACCTGAGCAGGGACCCATCACACTTTAGGTCATTTTGAGAAAAGTGGTTCAAAGTTTCCTATTGAGAACTGCCGTAAAAATGGCTTGACACTCACTGATCGAATTGTTTTGACGTGACTTATGTAGGAGGCCATTCGCAGCGAGGCAAGGGACATTTAATCGAGATGTACATGGAGTTACACTTAAGTGCGCATGCCTCGGGAACAACCTTCGTGAACGAATACACCTGGCCGTTAACATTATATCGGCTGCAATTGTACGCAGACATGTCACACTACCTTTTCTACTGCCCAACTGCTCAGCAATCCAGCTCCTGTACTCCGCTTCCCTTTCCGTCACCACATGACTCGGCGGGATCGGCGCCGAAGAGGAAGAACAGCGTCGATTGGTCGCGCAGGCGGTCTAAATGCTCGGCCTGTAAAGTTGGCTGAATAAAAGTCTATTACTACTATTACTATCCGCTGCCACATGTACCCTAGAAAAGGAAACTTTGATTGAGGCCGCCTACTCGTTAACCGCTGAGAGACATCAGTGTAGCTATATTTGCACTTTTTGCAACGATCGAACTGTCGACCACGCAGTTTACATGGAGTAGGAACGCACCTGTTCAGCATCCGCACTTATTCGGTTACCTTTAGAGCAACAAATATAATAATTGGGGGAGCTTAAGTCTCAAAACCACAATATGATTATGAGGGACGCCGTAGGGGAGGGCTCCGGAAATTTCGACCATCTAGGATTCTTTAACGTGCACCTAAACCTAAGTACACGGGCGTCAAACATTTTTGCCTCCGTCGAAATGCGGCCACCGCGACCGGGTTTCAATCCCGCGACCTTCGGGTCAGCAGAAGAGCATCATAACCTCTAGACCACCGTGGCGGTGCAACAACGGCAAAAAACGCATGTCTGGGCTTGCAGCGGTGCCCTTCAGCAAGTACAATCGCGAGTGCACAGCAATTTTATAACCAACAAGTTTACTTCGTTTTACCTGCCAGAATGTTTAATGCACCCAGTGACTGAAAGAAGACTATATATATATATATATATATATATATATATATATATATATATATATATATATATATATATATATATATATATATATATATATATATATATGCATGCTTCTGTGGCTGCCGTGGGCGAGCGGAACTTTCTTATAAATTTTAGAAAATCTGCTAAATATATATATATATATATATATATATATATATATATATATATATATATATATATATATATTCAGCAGATTTTCTAAAATTTATAAGAAAGTACCGCTCGCCCACGGCAGTCACACAAGCATGCATGAGCGCTAAGCTCGTTATAGCAAAGCGTCGCTCGCGGTCACCAACATCGCTACATTTGCGATGCAAACCACGCGTGTCCTTTGCCGCGGGTATAGGGTGGCAGCCAGCGCAGTGGGCGAGTTGGCGAAGACCATTTATTCACGGTCGGTGCAGGGAATCTCCACAGGTTAGGCGGCATATTTATCCTGACTAGCGGGTACGTCGCAGGAAGTTTTTTCCTCGTTTACCGCTCACCACGACTAACCGGTCTTTTTTTTTTATGTTACTTCTAGAGTGCACGAGCGCTGCTGCCGGAGCGTCCGCACAGTTCGCTCGGTCGCGTGCATATTTATTCCGTGGTTGTCGTGAAACTCCAAACAGGTCGCTTTACCGCACACCTAGCGTTAAAATATATTTTTCTTACAGAGTCTCTCTGCGCCATTACTTTAGAGTATTTGCCTGACTTCATAAACAGATGTCGCACCAAGGTTTACATGGCTGTAAGTCACTGAATTATAGCTGCTGGAGGGACTCGTGCGAGCGCAGCAGTGGGAATGAATGAGCGGTAACAAGAAAGTGGAAAAGGTAATGCATTTGGTTAGTCTGACGAATGTCCGGCTCAGCTCCTTAGGAATGTGTCACAGATGCGGAAATAATGTTTCGAGTAAGATGGAAGGGCCGGCAGACGCGATTGACATCGCCAGAGCAAGACATGACCGTTGAAAGGCGATGACATGTCGCAAAAGGCCTGATGACTGTTGCTGTATGACTGCCAAGAAGACAGCAAAACTGTGACGGCTCGAGTGGATGTTGCTGTCGACGAAGCAGCAAGAACACGGTGGCACGCAGTGATCACACCGTGGAATCTCCCTAATGGATATCTTTTCTTTTTTTTAACACGAAAGTGTTTTATGCCGGGGTCCACCAAGATTTTCATGACGCGTTTTCGTCACGTAAATACGTCAGCATAATGAACGCGATCAAATGGCAAAGAAAAAATCGATAAGAGAAAGTTCCGTCAAACCCATGACCTCTCAGTCCGCGACGATGGCTGGCGGGCGTTTAGCCCACTGAGCTACCGCCAAACACATATCGGAGGCTACATGAACGCGCCTTTTATCTTTCACACTTTCCTCTCACAGTGCTCTTGCATGGATGGATGAATGGATGGATGCTATGAGCGTCCCTTTTATAACGGAATGGTGACATTTGTGCAAGGAGGTTAATCCTTGTCCTTGCATTTGTGCCACCAGCTCGAAAAACAAAACAAAAAAAAAACGCGCCGTTGCTGCGACCATTCCATTCGGCGCGTTTCCAATAGAAGTGTAATTTCGTTTAACACACCGCGTGGTGGTGGCTTCAGCCCGAGCCTCGCTCATAGCGTCCATCCATATCGAAAAATTGCTCTCCGACGCTCGCCTGGCTGTCGCACAGCGTTCCCCGCTCGCCCTGTGAGAATTAACTGCCAGGCTGGAGGGATGACACAACGCGCGTAGCGCTTCTCTTCGCGTTTCACGACGCTTCGGAGGAGTGCATACCGAGTATCAGTGTTTATTATGTGCTTGTTGATGCCATATTTGCGCGGAATTCACCATATGCGGCGTCCACGTAGCTACCGCGAGGGTTAAATCATGATCATGGGCGTTAGTCGTCGGTACGGAGATGTGCCACTAGGCGTCAACGTCAGTGCGTCCACATTAGGCGGTGCTACATCTGCCAAACAACAACAGACATTATACAAGCTCTGACATACCAATGCACTAAAGCAATCAACTACTTCTGTGACGACACGTTTCACTTTCGTGTTATACCGATTCCTACGACAGAGCGATCAACCATCTTTGTTTTAGGGGCGAAGCTCCTTAAGGCGGCACCCGTTCGTCCCTCGTAGTCGTCGTCGTAGTAGTATTAGTAGTAGTCGTAGTCCGTAACAAGTCTTACGCTTTGACCTCCAAGGTGGTGCCGGTGGGAGATTTTTCCTGTGCGTTGTTGAACAATAAAAAATTCGCAGCGTGCGCGTTAACTAAAAGCCGAATTCTTCTGTCTCTAATTCCCCATTAGCAGCCATTGGCATGTTCCAGTAGGAAACGTTAGTAGAAGTAGAAGTGTAAGTGTTAGCTAAAAGCCGACTTCTTCTGTCTCTCATTCCCATTAGCAGCCATTGTTTACCTCCAAGGTAGTGCCTGGTGAGATTTCTCCTGTGCGTGATTAAACAATAAAAATTTTGTTCAAAACGCCGTTGATTGATGAAATAAACCAACGAAAGAAGCCAGATGTTTTGTAAAAGCAAAACGAAAGAACGCCAGATGTTTCTAAAGCAAAACGAAAAGACGCCAGCTGCCTAACGAAAGACGCCAGATTTTTCTAAAGCAATGGTTTTCTAAACAATGAAAATTCACAGCGTACATGTAAAATTAAAGTGAGCTGCAAGTCGTCATAACTCATCGAACCTTTAGTATAAACGCGCCCGATCTCACGTCGGTGATGATGTACTGGGCAGAATTCACGGAAGATTCACGGTTTACCGATGAACCTCCGCAGCTTCGCCCACTCATCACCATTCACTCCGTGGATATGCTGTGTTTTCTTGTCTCGCTCTTCATTTGTGTTAGACACAACATAATAAAACCAACAGACAATGAAGCTAAGGAACGTATAGAGGACATTATTTGTATGTTTTAACTGTATTATTGTAAGTATGCGACAAACGGAAAGGAATTAAAGTGGATGAAAAAGATTACACCATCTCCCAGTAAAGGGAACCCTTTGGGGATGCGAAGCAGCGCTGGGTGTTCACTTGTGTTTCCATTGTTGTTCCATTTGTACGTTTCCGTGTATGTTTCATTTGTGTGTCGAGTTGTTTATATATTGCGTACCGCTTATGTTAACCCCCAGCTCGACGTTTCCGCTGCGCTTCGGCTTCGTGTTTCTTCGCAGCTTCGAGATTCGCTTGCCGGCGTTGCCGTTTACGTTCAGCTTCGCGAGCGTTTATAGCGCCGTTGCGAAAGAGGGTGCAACGCTTGCCAGCGTTGCCTTTTACGTTCAGCTTCGCGAGCGTCCATAGCGCCGTTGCGAAGGAGAGTGCAACGGGAGCGAGCGCGCGCCGCTTTATATACGAGCGCACAGCTGTGGTGGAGAGAAAGAAACGGGAAAGGAGAAACGAAGCGGAGGCAGCACTCACTCCATCTCCTCCACTCCACCTCCTCGCGCTCACGCGAGGAGAGGGGAGAGTTGGCGCATGCGTAGTGGGGAGCGGACGCGTGTGGGAAGGACGGACACAGCCCCGAGCAAAAGCTGCTTCACATCTAAAAATTCACCGACGATTACGACACTGCCTAATGCGAATTCTCAGCGCAGCTTCGTGTTGGGGCAACGCCAACTGTGTTTGAAGTTTTGGCTATCCGCAGTTGCAGCAATGTAGCATTCGTTACATATTGCAACAGAAACTGCCAGCGCTCGAGTGCCACGCACACCGCTCTGTGCATTGCAGGCGTCGAGAACCAAGCGAAACGGCGACAGCCCCGTTACGACAAGTGCACGTGCCATCCTTGCAGGCGCACGAGCTCCGACCGAGGGGCCAGCGTGCGTGACGGAGGAAGAAAGCGAGGTTAGAGGCCAGTGGCTCGTGAAATCGACACACTCCGTGTTCGCTCTCTTTTGTCCTCGTTCGCTCTATCGGTTACGCTGACGACAGCCGACAACGGCGTCGCCGCTCAACGCAGGAAACGGGCGCCTGAGAGCTGCGCTCTAAACTCAAGATGCCGCATGTTGGGACCGTACCTACAACCTTCGGATAACGCGTCCGATGCTATACCAACCGAGCTACAGCGGCGGTCGCTTTCCCGTCCACTTTATTGGGTATTAGTGAGTCTGTGTAATCATGTGAGTGTTAGCCAGCGCCGCTCGCAGCCATTACGGCTGCGGATAATGGGGATGGGAAGGCGACCGCTGCTGTATCTCAATTAGCAGAGCATCGGACGCTTTATCCGAAGGTTGTAGGTTCGGTCCCTGACTACGGCAATTTGACTTTTCATTCATTTTAAACCCTTCCCATGCGTGACATACTTACTGTACTGCAGTTAAAACATGCAAGTAATGTCCCCTATACCGTCCTTAGCTTCACTGTATGTAGGTTTTATTAGGGTTTGTCTGACAAAAGAAACAAGCCCTCGATCAATCCTCCCTCTTTCGTTCTTCATTCGTGTTTTATTTAGCCCATGCTTCGTTCTTGTAGGAGATAAAAGGTTGCAGTTTAATAACAAAATAGCCAAATCTTTTTCTAGGTGGTACAGTTACAATCGCTACAGGTTAAAGGCCCCGATCAGATTTAACTGACAATTTTCACTCATAACCCTGCGCTCAGAGGAAACGTTGTCTTTCAGGCCACAATAAGTTTGTTGCAGAAAGTGAATTACGATAGTCATATACAACCCTTTTAAATAAAACACGAAAAGATGAAATCAGGTTGGAAAGCTGGGATCAGATCGTAGAGCATTGCTCTACTGACGTTCGCCACAAAATTTTGCGCATGACACATGCGTTCGTCTGAACTTACATTTTTTACCACTAATACAATTATTTAATTAGTTAACACACTTAGACAAGCGAGCGTTATATTCATGCCCAAAATAGAATGTGTCACTGCAGGTAGAAGTTACTGCATTCGCACATGTATACACTTTACGGCTCAAAAGACTTTTTTCCAAGAAGGCAATCATCACACTTACAAGTTTTGTTTGTGGACTAGACACGTTTTTGTTCAGATTTCTCTGGTCAGTGGTGAAGGCACACATGAGATCTCAAGGTATCCTAAGAAACTGGATGCGGCCTATAGATTGTGTTTCACTGCATGTGTGTCTCGGTGTATGTTAAGGCTATGCTGTTATGCCATGGGTGCCGATTTGATCGCCCACCTTGTTGAGTACAGAAGTGCCCTTGTTATAGGGCAAATATTTTATCATGTGCGTTAACACGAAGAAGACTAAAAATATTACAAAACAGATCGCAGGTGAAACCGCGTCGCTGATAAGAATAGCGTGACGTTGATTGCCCGGTTCGTAAGCGTTTTTCTAAATATCTAAATACATCATCGTTCTTGTTGTTGTTTTTGCTTTACAAGTTTGTTCCTACCAACACGGCTTGGTTGTGATTACCAAAATGAGTAAACGGTGCGCAAAAGCGGTGAGATTTGATGCTCGGTGGCTTTGAAACGTGCACTGACATTTCACACTATCGGGCCTCTATCATTTTGCATCCATCGAACATGCGGCCGCCGTGGCTGGGATTCGATCCCACGACCTTCGGGTCAGTAGTCGAGCACCATAACCACTAGACAGGGGAGTAGGCAGAAATTTTCTTCGGGGATGGGGGGGGGGGGGGGGGGCACTTCCATGAACTGAAGTGGGGGCAAGGCAGGCAGATGTTGTCGAGTGTCAGTTTGTACTGTGTATGCCGTGGCAAAAAAAAAAATCGACCCTCCCCCCCCCCTTCCGGCTACGCCATTGGCACTAGACCACCGTGGCGATTTCCAATCTAAACTGTAATATGCACCTTCGATATGAGATCCCGATAGCATGTCTCTAATCAATCGCTATACAAAGTCATGAACGATCCTTTCAATGTAAAACAAATTTCAGTTGTAGTACGAGAGCTGAACCTTACATTCTCAAAGACTTGGCCATATTCACACATTTTTTTCATCAACGTTATTTGTTATTGCGTGACTCCATTCCCTAAGATGATCTAGCAATCAGTTTTAGCGGAACAACGTTATTCTTTCTTTTTTTTAATAAGTAACCATACTTTTTACGTTGATTTTACTGACATAAAACCAGCGCTTCACCGCTCCAAAAAGCATTCGTTTCAGAGTATATTATATTGTCACGAGGTCGTGACGTCGACGAAGACAACAGTCGGCGTGTACAAGATGAAACTCTTTATTTGGCCGAACTTGTGGCCGGGAAACGGAAAGTCAAACTACAGCCATACACACTGTACACTGATAGCGGCGAACAGAGCGCCGGCCGTCGATAAACTGATCATGGCCTTATCACTGGTGGTTGCGCAAGCTCTGGAATAATCTTGATTATTCGCGTCATGTGCTCAATCTTGACAAAATGATCTACTACAATCTCGAATGTGTGATGTGTGATGTAGCAGGAGAACACGAGCAAGTTGGTGCGCGTTTACTCTTGACTAAAAGCCGACTAATACAAGGGCAAAAATGTCAAGGTACTGGAACGCGCCGACGTTGTCTGTGAAGCTCTGTTATTTGTTCGCCCTTGTTTTCTTTTTTTTAGGAATGATGTGATAACGCGAACACTATATCTGGACAGTGTTGCAACACCTCCCTACAAACACTGATCAAAACGCGCACACAGGAGACAAATATATATACAAGTTATCTTGTGGTGAGAAAACGTAGAGGTGTCTGTCCTTATCTCGATAGAAGGGCACCTTACTTCAAATCTCATTTCTTTCACCGTGATTTGCAGCCTTACACTGCGCATTTAAACTTCATACGCCTGTAAAAGTTGCTACTGCCCGCTTCGGAGAACGGAGCCGACAATTTTTATCGATGACGCAAATCTGTTCTCTCGTGGAGAGAAACTTCAAATCTTTTGTAAGCTGTCCATATTCAACGCGCTCTGAACAATGTACGACAACAAACAACAGAGGAACAAGCAGGGTCCTCGGAGACTCGCCTGGGCTTCTTCACGAATATTACATTCGACGTACTTTCCACGCAACCGAGTGAACGTCCCACAACTGCGTCACACACCACGCACGCTCCTGCACAACTTACGCGTCTCCTGCTGATGCCTTTACAGCCACGTTCACGATTTCATGGCACGAGAGCTATGATATAGGTTGGCGTGGGCCGCTTGTTCGAAGTACCGTGGACAGTGTATTGAAGGCACGGCGTGAGGCGAGATTGTTACGAAAGCGGCTCGGGCTTTCGTAAAAATGGCAGGCGCAGAGTGGGTAGTTGGGTTATTGCGAAAAGTCGATAATATCGGTGTTTCTTCGGTAAACTTGTTACGCAGAGGAGCACTCCTCCCTCAACTCTCAAGCACAATACGCACAACTTGCAGAGTTTAATATAGAATTCTCGCGATCTTACGAAATTCACGCTACGAAGTCAATGCGTGGCATTATTAAAGTTACGATGTGTTTTAAATTGCGCATTTATGCGTGGAGGCCTGAGTATGTCGTCCTGAGGGAACAACCTTACGTAAAGGACGTAGGAAGACAAAGCGCGAGAGGCTTCCACGGACCATATCTGATGCTGAGACAGAACGCCATAACTTTCCGTACACTACGGCGCACTGCAGGGGACACAGAATGGAAATTAGTTCAGATTTTTAAAACACAATAGCGACACCAATGGGTTCTTTTCTGTTGGTTGACGTAATCGGTATGAAGACCTCTTTGAATTCTCTCTTTCTGTGATCCGTTATTTGCCACAATTTAGCATATCAAACTGTCGCTATATCGTTATTATGAACGTTTATAGATACTCGTTAGCTTTAATAATAAACTTCCTCGGCAGCGAGTGCTCCCTTAGGGCGACTCTTTTCGTGGCGGTAAAGAAAGTGAAAATGGATTTTTTTTGTTATTTCCTATTTTCGTAATCTCTTACTGCGCCATGAAACTATGTGCCTTCTTATGTCCCCAACAAAACGACAGTTCGAAATGTTAATGATGGCTCGTTTGCGTGGATGTAGATGACGTCGAGGTGATGATGGTCGGTCAACAAACCGAGGAAAGAAGCTTATCTATCTTAATTCATTTGCAGTTTAATATTAATTTCAAATACAGTTTGTTAGGCTCGCGTAGTCAGGTACTGCACTAGGATTCTTGTATTGGTTACAGCCTTATTACGTGCCTCTCAAATGTATCACGGTACACACTAGGCAGTGTGCATGTCTCAATGCACGACTCTTATCACCGAAAGATAACGTTTTCCTTTTTCTTTGCAAACGTGTCAGCATTCGGGTTACCACTGAATAAGTGATTGACGAGGTCCTGGTAACGACATTCTCGTATGAACACCAGCATCATGCATGAATCCATCGTATGGTTGTCGAAAGCATGCTCGCAGAACATAACCTAAATCCATTACCACCACGCAGAGAATCGAAGAAAGACACGGCTAACGAAACGATATAGAAAGTATATAGACGTCGGACTGCATACCGGCCGCTTCCGAGAATGATGCCAAAAGTTTTGTCGTGGACGCTCGCAACCTCGTAGCAACAAAGAAGCAGCAGGAAACTTATCGTACCCAGGGATGTCCCTCGCGAGACCGCTATCATGCTTCGAAGAAAAGACCTGATGCGGCCATTCACTTTAGCTGTATCCGCTCCCGGACGTCGCAGCGCTCCTGCTCAGCCGAGCGATGCCGCAGCCTTCATCAATCATTAGCGGACGTTATATATACCTAGATGCTGCCTGCGTCGTTGCCAGCGGGGGCTCAATAAAGCACGCATGTATAGGTGCTCCAAGAGGGTGTCGTGCCGAAGTGGCGAGACGGAAAATGTGCGCCCGTAGCCAATGGGGAAACCAAGAGCGCCGGTGCTCGGAGCCGAAGGGTGCGCGTCTCGGTCGAGCAGCTAATCCCTGCAGCTGCGAGGCACTCGATATGATAAATAACGCGCGATAGCGGAGACAGAAAACGAGAATCCTTTCCAGGACGGCGTTCGTCCATCATCGCTGCAACGGCAGGCGGACGCTTTCTGCTGCTGGCGGGCAGCTATAGATGCCTTCGGGAGAATCGGGGACGCGCACTTCCGGCTCGCTCTGAAAGCCCACTTCCGCTCGCTAGGTTCTCGCTGGTTCCGGCCCGCGAGGCCGAACAGGTTGCCGGGGCCAGGGCCTCCACCCTTCGTTTACGCAGCGTACGCGTCGGTATACCGTCTCACTAAGCTCCTTCGGCGCAGTCAGATCGAGAGATTGAACCTATAGGGGTTAGGGAACTTGTAAAAGAATGTATTACCATGCCAGGATCGACTGTGGCTTACTCAGTGTCGTCATTTCCAGCCCTGGAAAAGCAGTTCAATTACCTACAGTGCTTCACGTTTTCATCCCTGCCTGTGAAAAAGTTGCTCTTGCGTTTCATACAAAGAACGACCACTAGGCTTCTCTTATGTGTTGCATGATCGTTAAGTGGACAAATTGGACAAGAACATCTATGGCGAAGGAAATAATTATAATTAATTAATAATAATAATTGGGGGGGGGGGGTTCACGTCCCAAAACCACGATATGATTATGAGGGACATCGTAATGGAGGTCTCCAGAAATTTTGACCATCTGACGTTCTCTAACGTGCACCTAAATCTAGGTACGCGGGCCTCTAGCATTTCGCCTCCATCGATATCGGGCCGCCGCGGCCGGTATTCCATCCCGCGAACTTATGGTTAGCACTAGAGCACCAAAACCACAAGACCGCCATAACGGGTCAAGGGAATAATAGCCCGTTTAACTAATCGAATACACATGACCGCAGCAAGTGGCGCGTCGGATCTATTTTTAACACGACGCGTTAATGCAGCCGGCAGTGGTGCGCTTGAAAGTCGAATGGCATTGTTGTGATAAGATCATAGGAGAACGTATTTCCAGACGGAGTACATATTTTCTCGAGCTGTGCACGTGAACGTGGGCGTGTTGTGTCGAGGTAAATCGCCTGAAACATCTTGAAACAGCTTGAATCGTCTACAACAGCTGTTGGCCCGTCGCAGACGACAATGCATGCGCGATGTCTTAATATTGTCGCATTACGCCAAAGGACGACAGTATGCGACACACTACTGTCGCATCAGGGTAAACGCGTCTCATAAATCAGTTAAAGGGTCTGGGAGTGAGCCTGTAGGTATGGTTCCATGACTGCAAAACAGCGCGAGAAACGAGGACAGAGGAAGAACAGACAGGACCAGCGCTTGTTCCTGCCTTTTCTTACTGTGTCTTCGTTTTTCGCGCTGTTTTGCTGCAATAAATCAGCTTTCAGTTTCGCTTCTAGTGCACGATACTATACCGCCGTGGTGGTCTAGTGGTTTTGGTGCTGTCCTAACCCCGCTTCCCTGTCCATAAAATATAGCAGTAAAGTCTTATATAAAGAGAACTTTCAGATCATCGCCATTGCACAAACGACTCCGCCACCACGTGACAGAATGCTCAACCGGCAAATATCGATGGTGACACCATCGCCCGAAAAAAAAGAGCTCGTTCACGCGTCCCGCTGTGCCCTGTCGGAAACCCGGGAGCGACGACGCGCTGTCTGGCGCCCGGTGCACCAAAGCGTGCGCTCAATGTGGGTCGTCGTCGTCGGCATTTCGTAACGACTCGCCTCACATTTTTACGGCATTCACCGCTCCCCAGAACACGCGCCAGACAAGCAGTATTGGCATATTTTCGCGTAGGCGGTAGTGCAGGCCTTTCAACAGTCTATTTGAGTATGAAAAAGCTCTTCCAGAAATTTAAACCGTAATGCGTCACGTGTAAGTATGCCGTTAAAATGTGGGTGTATAAGAAGGGTTACACTTTTCACAGCAGTCGCTGAAAGGCAAGAACAAATGGACGTTTTCCCGTCCTCCGTTCATTTCGTGTTCTCGGAATACCGAGCATTGAGCAAGCGCAGACGTTGTGCTTTACGAAGACAAGATCGAAGTATTATGTCCACGATGGAAAAAAAAATAAAGAGAACGAACTTTATAACATTCGACAACTTCAGAAGCAAACAAACGGGATAAACTCGAGCAATGGCGTTGAAACGAAACAGCCATTTTCTTCGATATACTTAGCTTTCTAAATCGCAAAAATAAAGCAGCGTGACGTTACTAGGGTAAAGCGACGCTGGGTGGCGATGGTTTTACAGTTACTTGCTACCTGCTGCACCGCTTCCTTAATATACCAGCCTGCCTTACGTCCCACAGTTTACGAAGAATTACCGAAATTTAGGCGATGCCCAAATTTAGGTGTAGACATGTTGGACGCCCAAATGCGTTTAGATCGAAAGGAAGAGATGAGCTGCGTAAGGCGGAGACATTATTTACAGGAGAAACATCCTAGTCTGAGGCTGTATACTTTGGGGGAGGCGTAAAGATGAATGCACACATATATATATATATATATATATAATGAATGCGGATCGAAAGAAACGTAGGAAATTCTAAACGAAGCGCGGAGGTGTCACAATCGTTTAATGTCACTGATGAAATGCAGAAATCCTGAAAGCGCTTTCGTTGCATTTCGACGCGACTACTGAAGCCGCTATTCTTATTCGGAAGCTGCCTGTCGTCGAGATGTACCAGCACTGTCTCCATCGCCACCACAGCGTGCTGTAGGGAGAACAGAAGCAAAGCACGGGGGTGATAGTCTCTCTTGTGCTATCGCAATCACTGACTAACAGACTGCTTGGTTATTCTCATACGTCAGGCAAAATATTTGGTAAGATCTATAGGGCACCCAATCTCAAGTTTGGGTGCGACGCTCGCGCCGCCGAGCTATGCGTTACTGGGGATAGACACTGCCGGCGAAGGCGGTTTGTCGCCGGATTTGGCAGCGGCGGCGGCAAGGACACGTGCGCGCATGCGCTCCTCATTCGGCCCGGAGCACTGCTAGTCAGCAATAGTTACATTGCGACGCAACACAGATGCATTCCGACAGCTCTGCGCGTGCGCGGAAGCGGGGTGGCAGTGTTGTGGCGAAAGACGTGCCGTAGATATTCCCAGTTACGATAACAGCAGTGGCGCCGCTCGACGTGGCTTTGGAAGCCTATACCAAGCAAAAGGCAGCTTTCTTGGTTCGCTATAGTACACGTGGGTAGATGACGTCAGAGAGAACGTACCAGACGTTGCCCGTGCTGAAAAACAAGTTGAAATGTTCAAACAAAATAAAAAGAACTTTAGTGAAAGAAGTAGCAAAGAAAATAAGTTTTAAACTGAATTAAAACTGCGCCGGGGACGGCACACAACTAGAAGAAATAAATAGGACTGTGCTCGTCCTGATTACTTTCTGTATACTTGCTTTCCGTCCTCCGAGCAATTTTAACCCATTTTTTAAATGTACCAACTCGCTCCCCAACGCAATTCACAAAAAAAAATATATGCAAACAACATCAATTGGTGAGATACACAGCGCCTTATTATGACTACTATACTAGTCTTCTGACGCTGTTGACATACCGAGCAAAAAAAATGCTTGGGCTGGTGCGCATAGTGTAGTCATTCTCAACTCGCTACTGGCAACTTACCACTGTCACTAATGTCGAAAGTGTGCAGCCATTGCATTTTGCCAGTACTAATATATGGGACTGAAACTTGTAGAAAGGTTCGCAATCCTTTCAGCTAAAGCTAAGGGGAGCACAGGCCGAAGTTCATGCTCTCAAGAGACAACCATTAAATTTTTTGACATTCTCAGTCGATGGCACTGCGAGCGCAACAACGTGAGTGTCATCCCCGAATGGTCGCATGAGAATAAATGTATTCTGTGTTCTGTTTAACTACTAGTGTCTAACAGAGAAGCTGTTTGTATTCCTGGCACAAATTGTATTTGATAAAATTCATGCATCTGAAATCTTACTTATAGTTACTGATACTTTGTTTTTGCTTTATAAGAGCGGTTCACATTATTCTGCAGCATTTCATAGGAGCGGGTGACAGTCTAGCTTCGAAGTGAACGCACGATATTCCACTTCGAGTGGTTTCCGCGCTTTTATTCTTCTCGTATTCTTACGTAATGATCTCTGTCAGACTCGTAAACTAAGGAGTCTTTCATAGTCACCAGTATACAGTTGTAATTAATGACATAGGTTAAACCCGAGATGTCAAACAGGGTTGCCAGGTTTGGCAACATTGCGCCAATTTGGCTACTTTTTAGGCCGGTGGCGGTAGAAAAGACGTCTTGGCTACTTGGCTACTTTTGGCTACTTTCTTGTTCTCTGGATTTGAACCAAACTACTAATATCTCGTGACGTCGCAGCCACTGGCGTTCGAACATGCGTTGCCAAAACATGACGGCCAAGGAGTGCTTCCAGCTCTTTAAGTTGAATTTGCCCCTTGGGTTACACAAAGGAAAAAGCTTTTGGATACGTGACTGGGGCTTGAGGAAAACTTGTGCAAGAGAGAGAGAAAAAACTTTATTTTTAAAATCAGTCAATTACGTCAGGCATTGCCCGTCGCCCCTAGCCGTCGGCCGGAATCCCTTGAGACACGGCAGCAGCAAGGGCTTGACTGATGAGGTCCCGCTGGACGTTGGGGTAAGGGCCTCATTTTAAAACCGCCTACTGCTGAACGCGCCTTTAAACCGCATTTGGAAGCGGACAGAACAATGGAAAGCGCTCCGCATCCAGGGTGCTCTGCACTCGATCAAGGACCATAGAAAATGTATGTCCGACGAATCGCTTGTGTGACTTCTTAGGATTAGGTATACGGACAGCGACTCAGAAATAACAAGTGCTCGGACTTCGGACACCTCGCAAGAAATTGTTGCGAAAGTGACTGCAATTTACGCTTCAATCCTAGCAACTCTGATTTCGAGCACACTCATGCCGTACTCGTTATTATTGTCGCCACAAAGCTGTTACTTCGAGTCCTCTTAAGAATAGTCACGCAAGACGCTTGAAGAGAGTGTAATTCTTGCAGCAGCGCAAGGAACTTCATCTTTTACGAAATGATTGCTAAAGTCGACAATATATGCTTGAATATCAGCAATTCGAATTTCGAAGTGTTGATGCTGTTCTTATTTTTATTCACGCCAAAGGGCTTTTACATTCAGTCATTTAAATAAAAACCTCGAAGTTCTTTTCCCACACGCGTGACTACTTTTGGCCACTTTTACTGCACTTGGCTCAAGTTGGCTACATTTTGGCTAGTTCATTCATTTTTCCGGCTATTTCTTGTCTTTTTGACCTGGCAACCCTGACACCAGGGAACGCATTAAGGGCTTGGTGCAGACGGATCGTGGCTTAAACCACTGCACGATTAGAAGGACCCATAATCTTAGTTATAAGCGCGTCTATGACGGCTTGTGTTATTGTCGATTCATTAAGACATATGAATTACACAAAAAGACTCTTCGCTACCACAATAATCCAGTAGTGTTTTACTTGCGCTTTTCTAACGTCTCCATTGGCAATCGATCATTCCTATCATGCCTAGAAGCGAAAGAAAATATTTTTACTAATTCATCTTGGCTCGCACCAACATACATACTTAAAACATACGAAACTGTTGGCTCGTGCAGTCTACGTAGGTTGAAAAATATCGCAGCCGTGGTTGTGAGGCGGTCTTTAAAGAAATTACTATTGGCTGTTGCCTGCTATTCGGTGCTGTTTTTGAAAATAGAAGCAAGCAAACGCGTCTACGTAAAAATCGTGCTATAGAAGAACGTAGAATCGAGTAACTGTCACCAGTGACGTCCATTCACTTCACTTAGAAGACTCACCAGAAAGTACTTTCAACTCCTGTCGTTCGCACACTTCTCGAACACAATTGGAAAAGCTGTGAAAAGGACCGAGCTGGTCACACAGTGAAGAAGTCTGAATGAAGCGCGAAGAGGGGTGGGCCTTCTGAGAAAAAAAAAAAGACCGACGCGCTCCTGCATGAATCATTCCGTTATATTATTTAGTTCTTTATTTACGGTGATAGTTTCCGTTCCCACTTTCCGGCCATCGAATTCTTTGCCTACCGCCCAGCAAGCTTGGGCGCGCACGCTTCGGGTCTCCGCAAACCTCGAGTTGTGCTCGGACATCTCCCAATACTGCCCCCACAAAAAACGTCGGCGGCAACGCGCGCAATCCCCACACGCACACCGCCGAAGCACTGGCGCCAATGCACGCACTGAAGAAGCGGAAAGAGTATTGAAGCGAACTGCATCCTTCGACGCGCAAGATTCGAAATGGATATCGAACGTGCCTACCACTCCGCACGCCTGAAGAGAAATGGATCCTGAAAGAAAGCCGCAGAAACTCAGAAAAAAAATATAAAGAATTTAGCGAGAACAAAATGTAGGAAGAGAAAATGCTGGAATGGAAACTATCAAGCCTTCTCCACAGAGGTGACGAACGGAGAAAAGTGAGCGGGGAGATTTCCCTCGAGCGGGAGCGTCCCTTCCTTGCGGTCACCGCTGGAGACGTAATAGGAGGGACACCTCTCGACCCCGCACTGAATCCACGAGGATTGCCGCGAACGGCTACATCACGCCTGTCCGATTGATTACGGTCGGCTACCATGGCAATTCCTCGAGAGCCTCTTCGTTCTGCCGGCCCCAATCATCCAGCTTCTGTGTCCACAGAATTCCGACATTGAACAACTTTCTCGCCCCTTCTTGGGCTCTTGATGTCGCACTTACTTTTGTCGCCTGTTTCGAGCGTCGGGGTTGGCAATTACTGTTACGACTTCCGGGATCGTGTCTCTCTACGCGTGCTGCTATGCATACGCGGGTACGTTGTTTGCGCGAGTGTCAAGAGCGCCGCCGCGGTATGAAAGCAGTTGTGGGCGTCTGCAGTATACACAGAAGTACAGCGCAACATTTATGGCAACTACTATTCAGATGCTGCGCGCCACATTAAGATAACATATTCAGAGCTACGTATCGTTGCTTCACAGCGCATGGTGCCATATGGCTCACATTGAAGAAAAAGAAAAAGCTTGTCCTTTAAACTTAGATATTAGTGTTCGACGGAAGAGCTACACTGTATAAATCATATAACATGTGCGTCGAGGCAAAAACCAGTCAAAAAGACGCCGGACAAGGGAAACAAGTTGCACACACAACGACTGTCGTTGTGTGTGTCACTTCGTTCCCTTGTACGGCGCCTTTTTGACTGCTTTTTTCCTCAACCTCATGTACCAACTGACCCAGACTTCGACTTTACCAACATATGCGTGGTCGAGAATACAAACAGGCCCTCCAAATCATAGCTCATGACTCCAAGCTAGCTTCGGGAAAGCCCCAAACCAGAGAGCCCATCCTGAGTTCTTCAGAAGCTTGGTAAATAAAATTATCATCGTCACCATCGCAAGTAAGAAAGACAGAAATAGAGAGAGAGAGAAGGCAAATCAAAGGCAGGGAGGTTAACTAGCTCGCACCTGAATTGCCGCATTACGCGGGGAGAGTGGAGGCACAAATAACAAGGAAAGAAAGAAGGAAAAAGAGAGCGAGTGATGCACTCGCAGACATAACAGCGTCCATCGCACCACTATTCCAAAAAAAGATACTGGCATCGTACGTTCCCTTGTCTGTCAACGGTTATTCACTTAGGACTCACATTACACCGTGATTTTTACGTCTCGTACGAAGACGTGAATGGAGCAAAAGTACATAAGAAATTTACGAAAGACACGTGGCTCGCGCTGAATGTAATACACATGGAGGACGAGGGAATGTAGAGGCATAGTTAGGGTATAGAGTCAACGTACCCTCCCGCCTTTTCTCCGGAAAGGTCAAGTCTAATTTCGTGACCAGAATCAAGTTTCACGCACCAGCAAGTGTGCGGCGTTCGTGGACGGCTGACCGCGTGCGCCCGAGCCCACTTGCCGGGCGCGCAGTCGTCAATCCTGGCCGCGCGTTCAATTTCGCCCGACCGATTCTCGAGGGACACCGGATCGCTTCGTATTCTTCGCCGCGCTCGTCCCTCGGCCACTTTACTGTGTTTTCCCTGCCTCCACTATTTCAGCGCTGCCACTTTCGCCCCGTTATTCCGTATCTCAGCGCCATATATATATATTTTTTTGCGCGAATCTTCTCGTCGATACATTCAGCTTCCGATATTTCATCTAGGGTGGCAAGATCATAACGTTTGTTATCACGAAAGTCATTGCGATTGTTGCTCTCGTTGATTTCGTAGGCGAACGCGATAGTCATGTTCTTTATTTTCTAATTTTACCACTGGAATTGCAGGAAGTTGCACGATTTCAACACCCGAGCGAGTGGTGAAATCAGCGCGGCCGGCGCACCGATTTTGTCCTCTCCGGAACCACGGTCGCTATTGATGTCATTGTACAGTGGTGTACACTGTTAAAGGGAAAACTAGAATGAGCACCTTTCATTTTGCGGCCATCTAACAGCCAGTGGACAGGGAAACATTGTTCATGCACTGCACGAGTCTATCAAAAAGAGGCAGAACTGTCAACCACCAGTAGTCTTATGCAAATCTAAGTCACTATGTTTTTGCAAGAGAGCGAAATCCAAACATACCCTGCACGCAAGTGTTCCCTTTAACAGTGGACCCTTCTGTACGTCACTAAGGCACTGCTTATCTCTTCAGCCGTCTGATTCTTCCCAAGTTTCCTCGTCACTTCATATCACAGATTTTCATAAAATATTTGCGCAGCTTGCACAAGATCGCGCAAGGTTGGGTCACAGCAGAGCTGGTGGACTGGTGGTGGACAAATCGGTGCGCGGAGCGAAGCAGTACAGGAAAAAGAGGACGAAGATGAAGAAGATAGCGAAGAGAGCGCGTGCCGTTCATAAAGATTGTAGTTTTTCTACGCCACACGGCCAACTATACTTGCAGTACCCTACTATACATGGCTATGCATTCTTTTTTTTTATCATATTTTTCGTGTATGTTGCTTTCTATCTCTTTCTAACACACGGCCAAACTCGACCTTAACAGCTCTGCTGTAATAGTACACTAGATAGAAAAGTGGCTCTATGTAGTGTCTATGTGAGCTACAACGCATGACGCTTCAGCCAGCATAAGAATGATGGGTAGTACATGAATTTGCCTAAGCTTCGTTCCTTTGCCTCCGGATGGCCTGCAGCCGACTTCCTACAACGGCTTCCTCCCATTAAACGAAATGATTAATATTTGTCAAGATGTCGTTCCTGCCTCAGTTGTCCCCTAGCTCGCGTATGTAAGTATGCAAGAGGGCCGAAAACATGTACAGTAGAAGCCGTGCTTATTAGTAGCCGTGCCACAGCGCAATACCTACCCGGATATCCGGGGATTGGACGCGAGTCCTAATGAGCACCGCATGTAATCCCCGAACGTTAAAGCGGAGCTAGCGAAGGCGCCGCGCTAACGAGCAGCGAATGCATTGATTAGGAAGAAAGATGGGGGCCCATGGCGAATGGCCGCACTGAAACGTTTATAACTTGACCTTAACAGCACTGTCATTCCCGATAGCCAGTAATAGATTCGTTTTCAAAGAGAGATCTACATTACTTTTCCCGTGCTTAATGTCCTTTCTACACAGACGTATCTAAACAAAAAATGAAACGATGAGACTAATAGTTCAGTGACCTCAGGTTAAGCGCCTATGGCTAGATGTGAATAAGTATAGAGTGATTTCACTCACGTGTCCAAGAGTATGTTTTAGAGAGAATGATGATCCCAATACTGGTAAAATTTTCCAAACGGCAGCCAAAGACCTCTTGGGGACGATTATTACGAATCCCCTTGAACTTAAGGAGCGTGCCTTGGAAGCGGGGCGGGGGGGGGGGGCAACATTCTTTTGAGAACTTAAACTGCGCTAGGGACGAGACAACCAGAGTAGAGGAAAGCAGGACGAACGCAGACAAACGACTGGTTAACTTAAACCCCGCAAAATTGCCTCCTGAATCAATGCGCGTGCGCAATAACTGTCATGACCGCGTGACGACAGTACACTCCGCCACCAAGACCCGCATCTTCATAAGAATATCTAGCTCTTTGTTGCAGAGATACACAATAATTCGCTGACGCACATATCTGGGCCATGTCTCGTTATGCATGAGGGTTCCAAAATTTGGCGTTCCCTTTGGTCCTTCGCTCACCCTAACACCACCGTCCTACCGTCAAGAAGTCCAAGCCGATCTTTGGTAGGACAAATGTGTTATGGCGATAATAATAATAATAATAATATCTGGGGTTTTACGTCCCAAAACCACGATATGATTATGAGAGACGCCGTAGTGGAGGGCTCCGGAAATTTCGACCATCTGGTGTTCTTTAACGTGCACCTAAATCTAGGTACACGGGCCTCTATCATTTCGCCTCCATCGAAATGCGACCGCCGCGGCCTGTGTTATGGCGAGCAAAGGACCAAAATAGCACGTGAAATCTTGGACGCGCCATGGGTAGCAAGAAAAAGATTGTGCGTGCGTGCGTGCGTGTGTGCGCGTGCGCGTGCGCGTGTGTACGTGTGCGTGAGTGTGTGCGAGTGTGTTACTCTTAGCGCTTACACACAATCCAAAAACTGAGGTAGGTACACACTTTGTGGAGAGCATACATTGGAAGCAAACGCGCGTGGGATCCTACTCATTATAAATATCGACGTAGCCCTTAGTTGTGCGCAAAGGGTTCGTCGTCCGAACGTAATCAACGCGCTAATGAGCCAAGCGGCCGCATGCATAAACAGAAATACCCGCACGGGACAGGTGGCGTACGGGCCCCTTTTCTCATGACTCGGTCGCACGCCAACCGGTGTCCTCGCGGTGAGAGTGCGAGCACGTGCAATAAAGCGTTGCCATGGCAACCACGACAACAACAGCGGAGGCGAAAGCAAAAAGGGCGAAAACGGGCAAAGGAGAGGAAAACAATCGGCAACGCAGAAGACAACAGCAGAAACAAGGAATTATAGCTTTCGCGTCGCCACCGCTTAACGACTGGGCAGTGGTCAGCATAATGGGCGACTGCAGGGTTAAAGCTGCCACGCGTTCCATAAACAACGGAGCACTCCCCATTGCTGCTGTGCGGCCAGTGGATATTTACGAGCCGGGTCATTAAAGCGACGTCCGCGGGTCATTCCTCTCCGGCGTTTATCGCGAGGCTGCAGAGCTCATGTCGTAACGGCCTCCATCCCGTCTCTTCAGACGTGTCCCGGTCGTCATGGCGACTCATCTCGGCGTTCCAGCATCCATGCCGCGACCGTCTACCGCGCCGCTACAAATACGTGTTCTCTAAGCTGCCAGCTTACTACTGTATATTTCGAAGCCTCAATTTTCGCCCGGACTATGCCAAGCAGCTTACGCCCAAATCTCTGGCCGCGGCATGCATGGATCACAGGTAGAAATCCTAGATTATCTGCCAGTTTAGAGGGAGTGCATCTCTTGATTCACCTTGCCTAGGCGAACATGCATGCCCTTTTCTTTCTGGAAGTTTGTTGTCGTGCGGACAGCGGGTGCCCACATGCGCGCAGGTCCCCCATGTTCCTGGGAACGCACTAATACGTGAACGGGCTTCGGATGGTCGAATGGAAATGGAGATGTTCGGACCTAGTTAGATTTATTACAAGTCGCCACTTTGATACTGAGAATTCGCGTGCCTATGATGGTGAAATAATCTACATGACCATTCTTTCTCGAACCCGGTAAGGCTCTTCGAAGGCTAAAGGCAAGCATGCGATATCCTTCAGAATATGTATGACAGTCTGCATTCATTACGTGATTCTAACAACGCAGTATCATTAGTGTTCTAGACTCGAACAAAGCATTCGACAGCGCCCAGACTTCGGAGAGACCGGCGCACTGATTTTTCGCCGCGTTTCCCGTCGGTTTTAAATCCGTAACCCGGCCGCGCGAAGGCGAAACGCAACAGTACGTTTTTCAGACGCTGTTGTGGTGTCATAGTCGGGTGTCGGTTATTATTTTTCCTCCTTGCGTTATCCCTGCTTTCAGTGTCCCTATCCATGAGGGAGTACAGTATAAATCACGTTTTCTGTTGTTGTAGGTTTCTGTCTGTTCCTAAACAGTCGCGGTTTCGACGGGACATTGTGTGTTTCCTTACTTCTGTTTTGCTTCCATTTTTGCATTTCGCCAAGCTGCGCATCCTGCCGAACTGCAGCGAAATCGCCGCAACCGTGGTTCTTTTTCCTGCGTGACATCCACAAAGCACAGTTGAGAAATCGAATAGAAATGTTACGTAGGCCACAAGGCACGAGTTTTCGATTGTCAGATACTATCTAACCATAGATGAGATCTGCACGCCCCTCCCCTTCCCTCCACACTTGAAACAGGTATCGCGCAATAGCGATGCAGGCCTCACCTTCGTTGCGTGTTTGACATTCGCGAACGCATTTTCAGCTTTCTTCAAAACACAATGGCCACAGCATCCCATCCACACATTCCTTGAACAAAGTGGCTCTTCGCTGTTATGAAACGGGTCGAAGGCTGTTCACGGGATGAGGCATCGCTTGTGCCCACCTTTCGTGTTGCGCAGGGACAGATGCGACTGAAAACGCACACAAAAAAAAAGGTAAAAGCTCGTACATGCGAAATGTTCCAACCCAAATGTCAGCTAAGTGCAGCTGTGGCCCTCTCCTGTTTCGTCGTTCGTTGTCTCAAGAAAAAAGGCAAGAAAGGCCTGTTTAAGTGCGCACGAAATTTCAATCTGCCTTCGGCGATGCAGAAGCAAGCAAGACGCCAAATTTTCGCTCGTGTTACGAAACGGCGGCAATCGGAATAAGTAATGCGTCCTCGTGTCACCGTCCTGAAAAGTGCACACTTCAGCAAACTTTTCTTGTTTTCGCTTCTGCTGCCGCGTTTTAATCTCGGCCTCCTTACAAGATTTTGCATTGCCTGAGGTGGGCGGCTGTTTCCTTTTGCTCCTCCATACAGTTTTCTTTTTTTTTATTTCTCCAGCTATTCAGTGATCTTGAAGCGGAAATAAAGAGAAAAAACGGTTGGAACTGTATTAGTAGATTACCCTTTAACTATGCAAATAAGGCTGCTCTTATAATAAAAAAAGACAGTGACGACGCTGCCTCAAAGTTCCCACATCAAAGATTCTCAGCGGCGTTTCTGCTCGTTCTTATGTAACTTCTATCGGTAAAGCTCGGCTACATTGTATTCGAGTTAAGGAGATTACCGAGTTGCAGGAACCTTTACTGAGCTGCAATAGCTCTAACTCGATAAAATAACTAACTTGAAGAACTTGACGTTACATTGACGTACGAATCTAAAATTTCGGTGCGAAATTCAATACAGAAAATATTGATCATCATCTCCTCCTTCCAGCCACCTATTTTTGTGAAGGGCACCTTTTTTATTGTGTACCAAGTCAGTCTGACCTGACAGAGCATATCTGTTTCGTGTCCCTTTAACCGTTCATATTACAGAAAAGAGTGTCCCATCGCAGTCTACCAGGCGCTGAATAGCGCGGGGTTGTTCTTTGGAGAGGGTACGTAGAAGGGTCTGAAATTCTGATATCTTGGCTTTTCACTTCTAACTGTTAAATGGTTATGCGAAGAAGCAATGTTTGGAACACCGGTGCAGTGAATTTTCGAAGTGTACTACTGTGTCTGATACTACCCGCCACGGTGGTCTAGTGGTTAAGGTGCTCGACTGCTGACCCGCAGTTCGCGGGTTCGAATCCCGGCCGCGGCGGTCGCATTTTCGATGGAGGCGAAGATGCTAGAGGCCCGTGTACTTAGATTTAGGTGTAGGTTAAAGAACCACATGTGGTCAAATTTTCCGGAGCCCTCCACTACGGCGTCTCTCATAATCATATCGTGGTTTGGGGACGATAAACCCCAGCAATTTAGGGCCCCTAAAGTGCGGAGCACTTTAGGGGCCCGGGCTGTCGTATGCTGTCGTCGCTTGGCGTAACGCAGACAAAACCACGTATAAAATGAGAAAAAAAGAGATGAAGCGAGAAAGAAAGGGAAAAAACAGGAAGGGAAAGAAATAGACAAAGAGGGAGGAAGAAATAAACAGAAATAAAAAGGGAAAGGAAGATGGTTGATCCCTCTGTCATAGGAATCGGTATAATACGAAAGTGAAACGTGTCGTCACAGAAGTAGCTGATTGCTTTAGTGCATTGGTATATGAGACCTTGTACAATGTCTACTGTTGTTTGGCAGATATAGCATCGCTTGATGTGGACGCATCGCACTCACGTTGACGCCTAGTGGCACATCTCCGTACCGACGACAAACGCCCATGATCACGATTTAACCTTTGCGGTATCTGAAGTTCTAACGTATACGTGGACACCGCATATGGTGAATCCCGCGCAAATATGGCATCAGCAAGCGCATAATAAACACTGATACACGGTATGCACTCCTCAGTGAAACGCGAAGAGAAATGCTACGCGCGTTGTGTCTTTCTGGCAGTTAATTCTCACTGGGCGAGCGGGGACGCGGTGCGACAGCCAGGCGAACGTCGGAGAGCTACTTTTCAATACGGATGGACGCTATGAGCGAGGCTTGGGTTGAAGCCAACACCTCGCGGTGTGTTAAACGACATTACACTTCTATTTGAAACGCGCCGAATGGGACGGTCGCAGCAACGGTGCGTTTTTTGTTTACTTTTTTTTTTTCGAGCCTGGTGGAACAAATGTCACCACCCCGTTATAAAGGGAACGCTCATAGCATCCATCCATCCATCCATGCAAGAGCATTGCGAGAGGAAAGTGTGAAAGATAAAAGGCACGTTCATGTAGCCTCCCTTATGTGTTCGGCGGTGGGCTAAACGCCCGCCAGTTATCATCGCGGACCAAGAGGTCATGGGTTCGACTCCTGTCAACGGAACTTTTTCTTATAGTCTTTTTCTTTGCCATTTGATGGCGTTTATTTTGCTGACGTAATTCCGTGACGGAAATACGTCATGAAAATCTTGGTGGACCCCGGCATGAAACACATTCGTGTTAAAAACACAGAAAAAAAAACGGGAAAAGCAACAAAGAGAGGAGGAAACAGGGAAAATCGAAGAGAAACAAAGAAGGCTGCCCAGCTCCGCACTTCGTTCAGGCTTGGTCCCCCTGGTGGAAAGCTGCCTTAACTTTTTTTTTTTTGCAGGAGGCGAAGCCAAAGCATACTTAGGCATTAAAGTCCATATGCTTATGCACGTTCCTATACGCAGCTTTGAACAGTATCCTCAAACATACGTTTGCATCGTGCTGAAACCACCTACGTGGCACTTCTTTCCAAGGAGATCTCCGTACTTTTGTTTCGCGTGCATTTGTTTGCTTGTTGTTGTTGTTTTTTACCTAATAAGGTCGTACTCTAACGTTCAGGGAAAAAGATTTCTCATTGAACTCTGGGTGTTTTACTGCAACAAATTTCTCAACTTACGCAGAACGCCTAATACGAAAAAAGTAAAAAAAGAAAGAAAGACTGAACGGGGCCTCAAATACGACGAACTGTGAAAATTTTTGTCCATCCCTGCAAAAAAACGAGCTAAGAATAGCGCGCCCTTTTCACCTGGTTTAATCCCGATCGCGGCAGGACAGCGAACTGCGCGAGAGGCAAGCAAGCGGAAGGGCGTGAAAGTTTCAGGATGAAGCGGGAGGCAAGGGGGAGGAAGAGGCACGGAAAACGAACGGGCTTTACGCAAATCAGGAATTGTTCAGCGAAGCGAAGGGATGGGGAGGAATCGAGGAATAGGGGCGATTAGACTCTCGCTAAAAGCATGCAGCATTCAGACGAGCTACGCATATACAGTAGCCGCGTCTGTCGATGTAACGCCTAATTCTCGGAGCTTTCGAGAAGTTACAAATTGTGCATGGCTGACGCCTCGTCTACTACACCGCCTCACAACCGTCATCGGCTCATAACGCGGGTTGACAACAACGACGCTCCTGTCTTTCCTAATGCAGTTCTAGTGAGCCATCGTCAGCTACAGTTTCGGCAGCGCTGCACGATTTTCGATTGTGACTAGGGAATACAGCCGCATGGGGTTCCCGTTCTCTCGCAGTGAGCTGTCGCCGTAAGTGCGTCGCCGATGCCCAAAAGCGGCTCAATCCTCGAAAACGAGCAGGTCGGATGTCGAGCGCCGTTTTTTTACAACTGCGCCACCCCCCTTCCTTTTTTTGTTGAAGGGCGTAAACCAAACGGGCAGCTCGCGTTTCCAATGCGAAGCGGCTTCGCAGTGTTCGGCCGTTGAGCCTAACGACTAGGCGGGGATCTCCGAGCGCTCTCTCTTCGGGCGTACAAATTCGATGCGCCTATGCTGACCCCGTTTTTCCCGTCGCTGCATCCGGGCGCACGCTTTGCCTTCGAACAAACGTGCCTTGCGGCACCAGCGGGCTGGCGCGCTCCGACTCTCAGAAGCCGCGTGCAGCGTTGTCGAGAGCTATGCTTTCAACGGTGGTGTCACTGCTTGCATAGGCGTGCCCAGGGTCCTCCATCAGTGGGAGGGGGGGGGAGGGCAAGGTTTACCGCGGCGCCCCCCTTCCCATCTCCACCTCCCAACCATTGGTCAAGTCCGAAAGAAAACGAGCTCCGCAATGTATGCAAAAATGAAAATGAAGAGATGACGTGCTCCTAACAGCGGCCTGCCATTGGTGCCCGTCTTTCCTGGGGTAAAGATGCGAAGTGAACAGTTCTCTGAATGCAACATCATGTGGCCTTGGCCGCAATTATCGCCGAAAAACATAATCCTGCGCATTAAAAATGACGTGAAAGGTCCGACTGAGTAAAGGTATGGGGCAGAACTGGTGCTCCCCTTTAGATGACCGGGGGGGAGGGGAGGGGGCATCGACTCTCCTGCACACCCCGTGCGCACGCCTGACTGCTTGTGCACAGAAGAGAGAGAGTGGTGCCGCGTATAAGCTATGAAGATTGATACTACCTTCCTGATACCCCTTAAAAGGAGTGATGCCAAGGCCATAAACTCCGTACCTAACGCCTTTAGCGTAGTCTGCTTGTCGTTCACTAAGGGAGATGACTTGACCGCGGTTGTCTAGATTAACGTAAACCATCGTTAAATCAGACGCGAACCGAAGAAGCCGGGCCAAAGACTCGATCGCTGTGCGG